>NC_066329.1:9154571-9279571 GCF_022539315.1 Serinus canaria | reverse complement strand
CGGAGAGGGGGCATGGAAAGTCCTGTTCCCTAAATGAGAACTCCTTGCAAACGCAGCATCCCACCTGCGCTGGGATGTGCTTGGGAATGCCCCAGGAATGCCCCAGGATGGGGAGGATTCACCGGCAGCACCCCCTGATTGCTGAGCACTGCCCACTCACAGGAGTTGCAAACTGTTTAAAACACACCATATTCTACTAAAACAGGTGCTGAATTCTTTTAGAGGGAAAGGAAGAGAGGGAAAACCTGGGAGAACAATTGATAGGAGGAGGAGACTGCAGGCAGGGATGAGGTGCACAGTGCAGCTGTTGACCAGGTATTAAGGACTAATAAACAGATTCCCGGAGTTCTGCATTTTGTAATTTTGACTGGCCCGTAAAACCCTCCTGGCCAACATTATCTCAGCCAGCTTTACCAGTGCTCATGAGGTTAATGCAGAGCTGTAAATCTGCAGCAGGTCATGGGAGTGAGAGCAGAGGAAGTGTCTGTAAATCTGGAGGAATTGCTCCAGTTTGTTTAATAAAATCCTGGCCAGTGAGGAGCTGCAGGTTCCTGCTGGGGCTGTGTGTCCAGCCAGCCCTGCCTGGCAGGGACATGAGGGACTCTGTGTCTGTCTGTCCATTGATTGGATCCCATTCTCTGCATCCAAAGCATACTTTGAGTTTGGATTCAGTATTTAAAACTCTGCTCTCTGGCACTGTCACCATCCAGGGCTACCACCCAGTGCCACCAAGGTGCCCATCTGTGCCACTCACCCCTGGCACAGCTGCTGTGCCACAGGCAGCGTTGGGAGCACTGGCACCGTGGTTGAGCACAGCCAAAGCAGAGTTAAACTCCCTCCTCACACCTCTCCAGGTCAGCATATATTTGCTTGGATTTTACATTGGAATTTGAAATCCACAGCCACAAGGAAACATTTATTTTCTTGCCCTTCAATGATCAAACAAGTGGCGCCGAGGCACAAGGAAGCGGAGTTTCCATTAGGAGAACTGTTTTCTTTTTGCTGTAAAATATCAAATATTTTGACATTTCCATCAGACTTTCCTTTGTATCAAAGCTGCAATGGCAGAACAATCTCAAGGCATTTAGACTTCAGAGGTTTGTGCATTTCTGAGCATTCCCTCCTTTACAAGGGGACACTTCTGAAGGGACTGTGATTTCTCTCTCAGAGACCAAAGGAAAGGTAATAAAAACAGGAGCCCTGTGAGGGGTCTGGGGAAGCAGCTTTGAGCTAATCCCCTCCCAGGAGCTGCAGTGTCCTGGAGGGTGGGTAAGCTCCTGGACATCAGGGCATCATCATCATCATCCTCATCATCATCACACCCAGCCAGTGCCACAGGATGGTGTCACTGAGAGACAGGATCCATCTCACTGCCCCAAAGTGGCTGGAGAGGGAAAGCAGCTGCTCCTCACTGAGGCAAAGCTCCTGCCCAGGTCCTGCCCCAGCCTGATGGGGGACTCATAGCACATCTGCAGCACCTGTGAGCAGCCACAGCTGGCAGGGCACGTCCCAAAGGGAATTGGGCCAGGGATGACCAGCAGGCACAGGTCTGAGGGGTCAGCAGGAGCCAATTCCAGCGGGGGATCACACTGCCATGGACCCAGCACAGACTGGGAGCAAAGCTGGAGTGAATCCTGGAGCCCCTGAAGGCAAGGTTCCATGCTCCCCACATGTAAAAGGCTTCCAGAGCAAAATTGCTTTGAAGTTGCTGTTTATCTCACTCTGATAACAATCTGCTTCATTTCTTGTGTCAAAGTAATTAGAGTGTAATTATTTTTATTTATTTATATATTTTTTAGTGACAGGTACTAGAACTGCCGCAGGGCTCCAGAGGAGCTGGGGGAATCCTGCTCCTGCACTTCCAGCCCTTCCTCTCTGCTTGCTGCCTTCATCCTCCTCTCCCTCCCAGTTTCCTCCTTGTTCTCTGAGCGTTTGGACTTCTTTTCTCTCGCCTGTTTGTGCCTGTCTTCAGTTTCTCCTTTTCTGTTTGTTTCCTCTAGACATCAATTTTTCATGCTGGAGAGCCGAGGATAATTAATTAATGATTCATAGGGATGCTGTGGCTATAATATAATGAGGGGATGGTTCATAACCTGTTGCAGAGGCAGTTGTCAGTAATTTCAGAATAATTAAGAGGTGGCTTTAGCACATTTCAAAGCCCTTCTAGAATCGAGGAGATAGGCAAAGTTATTTCTCTCACAGCACTCAGGGACACCCCTTGGTGGCACAGGCAGCATTTCCAAGCTCCTGCTGTGGACCATGGGCTGGGGAGGATCCCATCCTGGGAACTCTCTGGCTTCAAGTCCCCTCTTTGAAACTCCTTCACTCCCACATCTTCCCCACCCAAGCCAAGCAGACTTTTTCCCTTTTCCCCCACCTTTTATTTTTATTTTTAGTACCACAGGGTGTTACAACGAGCCTTCCTATTAGAGGCTAGACATATTCAGAGCCTTAATGATAGATTAAATACCAAATACCTTAACATTTGAAAAATGACATTTATTATACAGAGTTGTAAATAGAGGGAAAAATGACAATAGAACACAGTGTAGATCTTACACAAACTGCACCGGCTCTGTGTAATGACTATGATAATGTCAGTGCTAACAAGCAGATAATTGGCATCACTGAGATAATTTTTGGCACCTTATGCAGAGGGGAAACTGCTCTGCATAATTATTTTACCTAGGAATATTCTTCATTTAACAGGTCCATTTGCATAACGGTTGGAAATTTTTAAGCTGTACAGGGTGTTTAACATGTTGATTTGTTTTATCCACAAAACAACTGTTTATTCATGAGAACTGGCACCTGAGGACTTTTGTAATGAGGCCACAGTGACCCAGTTGGAAGCACCAGCCTTTTATTGGATTTATGGGTCCAGGTGGAAGCAGGATTAGCCAACCTCTCACAAATACCTCCCAGGCTTTCATAGACATTATAATACTGAGTCATTCTCTGTAGTAAAACTTTACTTCTTTAGTGACAAAAGTTGATTACTCCAGAGTTTCCCTGCAGCTGCAGGCACTGCTCTGGGGCTGCAGCTCCCTGTGTCCCCAGGACAGTGACACAAAACCAGGAGAATCCTCCCCAAGCTCCCAAAGCCCATGAAACGTGTACAGCTCTGCCTGCAATCAGAGGGGTTGATAAAACACAGAGAGGGGGGTGAAGTATCCAAAAGTGATGCAGGAATTGTGCTGGGATGGGGTGAGGGTTGGCAGAGCAGAGTTCAGTGCTGCTCTCAGCCCTGGATCTCAGCACAAGCAGTGCTGGCAGGCCAGGCTGAGGAGCTCTTGGGGTCAGCCAATGACCCTGCAAGGCCGTGCCAAGCAGTCTGGAAAAGGAAAAGAAGCAGTCTGGAAAAGGAAAAGCTGCTGGACACCAGCCTTGGACTTCCATGGCAGGCAGAGCCCTGGCCAAGGTCCAGGTGTGTTCAGGCTCCAGGGCTCAGAGCATCCCACATCCATCTGCCTGAGCTGCCCTGGCTGCAGGGAGCCTCCTGTCCTTGCCAGATCTGAGCTGACCAGAGCACTGTTTGTCCCATCCCAGGAACATTTCCAAAGCAAGGAATGCTCTCTGGGTGTTCTGTGCTCAAACCTCAGTGTGTTCATCCCTCTGCAGGAATCACAGCAGCTCTGCCAGGGAAAAGTTGAAATTCCCCCCAGCTTTCACTGATGCTCCCTTGGCTTCTCCAGTTTTATTTCTGTACGGGCTGGAGGAGCCTCCCAAAGCCCAGTGGGAGCCTCTGCCTTTTGCAGAGTCCCAGCATGGAATTCCCCACCCATGCAGCTTGCAGGAGACCAGCTGCTGCCCCTAAACCTCCTCTCCCACAACCTTTCATCTGCTCCACCTCAAGGAAAACTTAAATCTGCTATACATTTTCCTCTGAACCTGCAGATATGAATTTCCCTGTGAAAAAGCCAGTGGCGTGACTCACTTGACCATGTATTAGCCTTGTCCAGATGTGTGCAGGTGTGTGCCCAGATGAGTGCAGGTGTATGCCCAGATGTGTGCAGGTGCATGCCCATGGGCACAGCTGCCTCTGCCCCTCTGCAAAGTCAGGAGCCATCGATTTTCAGCTCAGCCAACTGTTTTAAGGTGAAATCCCATTTTTTTCCCAAACAAGGCTGTTTGCTTCGGTGAAGGCAGGTCTGTAACATTTCCAGTGAGATGTTAAACTTCTGCCTGTGTTTTGATGAGCTATCCCTGAGCTTCACTCTGGCACATTTGCTGGGAGGAAGAGCCTGTACCAGGGCGAGGGACACGGAGACAATCCATCACTCTCTGGGCCTTTCAAGGCCATCTCCCTGGCCTCTAATGCTCTGCAAAATGGTTCATTCTCTGCTGGTTTATAAACTTGATGTGCAGCCTGCCAGCTCCCACCTCCCACCCAGAGCCCTGAGTAATCCTTGCCAGCCAGCCCCACTTTGTGCCAGCTAAACTCGGGGGCATTTCTCATGGTTCCAGCTCATCTGCTGCATTAAAAATCCTACACACCCATGTTAAATCTGCCTCCTCACCTGCCCAGAGAGAGGTGTCCAGCCTTGCAGGGATCAGCTGGAAGGTGCTGTGCTGTCCCTCACTGAAGGACTGCAATTGCAGCCTCCCAGTCCATCCACCAGCTCAACACCCCTTTCTTTATGGCTCTGCAAGCCCATCTGTCTCAGAGCCCGAGACCACACTCACTCCTGGTGGGATTTTCTCCTTTCCAGTTCCCAAGTCAGCTCTGGTTCAGTGGGGAGATTTATTACTCCTCTCTGTGCTCCCTGGCTCTGTGCCACAGCAGGGGAACAGCAGCTCAGGCAATATTCCAAGGGCCAGGAACTGCAATCCTGGGCTGGCACATGGCTCTGTGTCAGGAGAGTGACAGGGGTTGCTCAGCACCAATCTCTGCTCCTTGCCCTGGTGAGTGTCTCAGGGGGTGTCACAGCTGTGTCAAAGTACAGCAGGAGGGCTTCAGGTTGCCCTGCCTTGTCTGAGGATGGACTGAAAATGTTGGGTGGGAGGGGGGCGAAAGCAAAACTCACCCCAGAGCTGTGGGGGGGAGGCAGGGCCCTGGCCAGGGGCTGTGTGTGTCCAGCACTAAGCCATGTCCCCACGAGGTCTGTGACAATGCCCTGAGTGTGTCAGTGCCATGAGAGACACAATACCCTGGTATGGCACCACAGATGCTCTGTGGAATCCTCAGCTCCAGAGGGGCAGCTGGAAGGTCATGGCACCAGTAAGGAATGGGGTTATGGAGAGAAAACAGAAAGCCTGGGGATCTTCAGCTGGGTGAGGAGAGGGGGAAAAAATGCAAAATCCATGGGACAGGAATCCAGCCTGGGCAGGGGAGCAGTCCTGGTAAGGAGTCAGGGGGGAGAACTGTAGGCTCTGGCTGTTTTCCTTGTCCAGCTGATGGAGCCCATCTCGATTCAAGATGCTGAGGACATTATTGATCTAAACAAGTTGTCAGTGAAGGAAAAGTTGTAATTGCTGCTGTAGTTGCATTGTAACACACCAGCCCCGAAGGGAAATTAAAGTTTGGAGCTAATAGGGTTGTATGATCCTTCAACCTTTGATGTATTGAATCTGGAGCAGCCCCTGGAATACTGATTTGATGCACAAAGGATCATTTTTAACAGCAGCTGCACCTCCAGGTCCTCTGATCCAATTCTTCCTTCAATCCCTCTGCAAGGCAAGAGAATGGCTCACAGTGCATCTTCCCCCTCTGCCCTTGGGCCTCTTCCTTCAGGTCCCACACTTCTGAGCATCCCTGGCTCTTGCTGCAGGAATAAAACTTGCAGGAATGATGCCTGGGATAAGGCAGGGAGGAAAGAGCTCATGGTGGGATTCCTGGGATTGCAGCTTGTCCCTGCTGCAGCACCTCCATCCAGGGAATGTGCTCTGCAGCAGGAGCACCAGTCCTGGACCCAGTGCTGGCTGAGGGTCCCAGGATTTCCTTAAAGAGGGAATTACAGATATTTCTGAGCAGAACTGCAGCTCCCCATTAATCACCTGCAATTAGAGAGCAGGGATCTGCCAAACAGCCACTCCCCAAAGGCTGCTAATCAGGAAAGTTCATAATCCTCAGGTTCTGGTTTGGGAAGTGCCTGGGGCTGTGAGCCCAGGGCTGGGATCTGCATTCTCAGCATGTCTTGGAGCAGAGAACAGGGCTGTGCCCCCAAAACTGCCCGTGACCCCCCAGCCTCACACTGAGCCCCTGCTTTCCCACCCCCTCCCACTCCCACAGCCATCCAGTGCTGGATCCCACCACGCCTTCACAGAGACACTTTAATTCCAGGTTATGAACACGCCCTCTCTAATTGCTTCGGTTAATTAGCGCTTCGATGACGCCACAGGTTCAAAGGAGCAACAAACCAGGATGTGCTGCTGTCCCTGCCCTCCACTGCCGTGGCAGAGGGGACCCCAGTCCTCTGCCATGTCCCTCCTGTGTCCCTGCCATGGCAGAAGGGAGCCCTGCCCTGCCACTGTGTCCCCAGGGTGGCACAGGGGACCCCTGCCAGGGCAGAGGGGACCCCACTCCTCTGCTGTGTCCCCACTGTGGCAGAGGGGACCCCACTTCACCACTGCCCAGCAGGTCAGGGATGTGCCCTGGCTCCCAAATCCCTGCTGAGGCCAGCAGGCAATTTAGACCTGAGTGCAGCAACTAATTAAATCAATATGAGCTAATGAACAGCAATTAGAGGTCCAGCTAGGCACATCTTCTCTGGTAAATACTGCTTCTCTCCCAACGGGAAGCTCTTTTTTAATAATCTGTTTGTGTTTCATTTCCAGGAGCTGTAATTCCCCAAAGAAGCAATTTGGGAAAGTGATTTGTTTGTCTGTATAATTGCCAAAGCACTTCGTTAGGCTTGTTTGTTTTTCCTTGCTCCTGCTGCTCCCTGGAAGAGGGAAGGAAGGAAGGAAGGAAGGAAGGAAGGCAGGAAGGAAGAAGGAAGGAAGGAAGGCAGGAAAGGAAGGAATGAAGGAAGAAGGGAAGTACAGTACAGGAAGGACTGAATTTGACGGACAGCCTGCCTAGCACGGCCGGACGCGTCCTGCCGGCCGGATTCAAAGTCCGTCCTGTTCCGTCCTGACTGCACTTCCTGGCTTACTGCCTTCCCGTCGCGGCCTAGCCCCGGCCTGCACGTAAGGCCTGCAAGCATTCCGTCCTTGCCTTTCCTTCCGGTCCTGCCATGCCTGCCGGCCGTAGGCATTCCGGACCGTCGTCCGGATGCACTGCCGGCAGCCGGCTTCCGTCCGGCCGGCCGGCCGGCATGTCCTTACCTTCCGTCCGAGCCGTAACGTCCGGTCCGGCCGTACGGCCGGCCGGAATTCCTGTCCGTCCTGACCGTCCGGTCCTGCCTGGCCGGCCGGCCGCTTGCCGGTCAGGCCGGACGGACGGCCGTGCCGGCCGTCCGTATGCAGACACGGCAGGAGTAAGGCCGTACGTGATGCAGGAAGTAACCGTGCACTGGAAGGCAGGAATGTCAAGGAAGGCCTTTCATTTTCTGCTCTACAACCCTTCCCCATCTCAGTGGTGCTGTCCTGCACTGCCTCAGCCCAGCCAGGATCTCCTTAAGGAATTCTTCCAGCCCCTCATCCCTGCCCATCCCCAGTCCTGTAGCTCTGCTCTGCCTGCTCTCCATGGGGATCAGGACAGCAGGCACTGTGCCAGGCCAGGCTCAGCTCTGGGTTTTGGGATATTTCCAGGGCTATTTTCTCCTGCAATCCCTGACCTGTTGCTTTCTCCTCAGTTCCCACTCATTGCACGGAAGTTTTCTGTGAGCTGTTCACAGTAAAAGCCAGGGTTTTTTCCTGAATTCCTGGGTGTCTTTTGCAGCTCCCCTATTCCTTCCAACCCAACCAGGACTCACCTCACCTGCCCCAGGCTGCCACACACGTGAGAAGGGCTCCTCAACTCCCCCTGCAATTGCTCCTCAGCACTCACTCATATGAAATTGCAATAACCTTTCAAATTAAACCCTGCACCTTGTTTATTACCAGTTAAATGCTTCTCTGAGCCTCTGAGCTAGGGCAGGATATGGGACAATGGGAACACGCTCCCATAATTGGATATCTATTGCTTGTTTAGTGGGCAGCAATTAGACCACAAACGGGTTATGAGCTGGCATGGATTAAATATGACTTTCCACACTTCCTGCAGGGATTAGCTGGTGTTTAATTCAGCTGTGCTCAAGCTCCATCTACACCAGGCTTTGGAGGCCATGGCAGCCCTGTGCTCTGTCTGTTGGGAGCCCTGGAGCCAGGGAAGGAGGAGGATGTTGGGCACTGCCAAATCCAGAGCTTTGCTTTCCCTCTCCTTCCCTCCTTGGCTGAGCTGCTCCTCTGTCTCTGTTCCCCATCCCACCCCCTGGAGCTCCTCATGTTTTCCTCATGGCTTTGAGCACAGACAGACGTTTTTTTCACAAATGGAGATTATCTGAAATAATCCCTCTCAGAGCGAGCGGTTGCTGTATGGAACTTAATTATAAATTAATTAATAGCAGCAAATTTACAACACAAGGTAGAGGGAGAGAGTGGTAGGAGAGATGACTTTTAGGTGAAGAACCTGGAACAGGCAAAGCCAAGTAAGAGTCACTCTCCCAGCAAAGTGCTGGACTCACCCCTGGGCTCCACCTCAGCTCCACAGCCCCACTTCCATCCCTCAGCTTGACCCACACAGCTCCCAAATGACCAAATTTCAGTTTCTGAAATATCCAATTACAGCTTCTTTTGCTCTGTCCAGTTTCAGTTCTTCTGGAGCAAGGAGCTGGGTGGCAGTGAGGGCTTAAGCAAAACCAAAGGAGCAAGTTAGAATAATTTTATTTAATATAACAATATAATAATATATTACAGGTATGACACAAATTTGTGATTATTGTTGTTATGAGATTGTTATTATTGTTATTGTTGTTGGGCATTTTCTCTGGCCATGGCTCCGGCTCTGGTTGCTCCGTGGCCACTGCACATCCCATCCCACAGGTGACCTGGTGGGAGAGGCATCAGCAGCCCAAGTTCCTGTGGTGAGAGGAGAGAGTTGAATGCCAGATGCTGCCTGTTATTCCAGCAGGGAATGCTGCCAGAGCCTGTCCTCAGCAAACAGGGAACGATCCCGATCGATGCTCCCACCCAGGTGTTTGAAAATCAGTCACTTTCTTGTCAAAACTTCCACAGCAGCTGTGTGCCAAAGACTCTTACTTTTGCTTACAAAACAGCACTGGGATTTCTCCAGGGAGGCAATGGATTTGGAATTTGTAAAGCTGCTTTCACCAGCACTCAAGCCTGAAAGAGAAGTCGAGATAAACATTTGCATTTTTATTTTGCTGCTGCAGCTCCCAAGTGGAGATTCACCAAGCCCCTGCCTGTACCTGGTGGCTTTGCTGGGGGAATTGCTCATCATTTATAAATGCAGGATTTCCAGCCACCTCCAGAGAAGTTGTTGGCATCAGTGGGGCTGAGCTGATGGACTTTGGTGGGAATTTCTAATTGAAATTCCATTAGGATAAACAAATTAGGATTAACAGTTGGACTTGATGATATTTAAGGTCTTTTCCAACCTCAAATATTCTGTAATTCTATGTAATTCCATCAGCACCAGGGCTGGGGTCGGTGCCCCACTGGCCAAAAGGAGCTCAGGGGGGTTCTTGAGAGAAAACATAGAATCCCTCCAGCACCAGATGTTTCCTGCAAAATCACTTTTACATCCACATCAAAACACCCCTGGGACTGCCTCAGCTTGATGAGCTTTTCAATTAAACAATCCGAGATCAAAACTGATCCATTTTGACTTTCTTCACTCTCTTAAACATTTCAAAGGTAGCAATGAATCGCAGGATATTTCTTTATTTCCTCTGCTTTATTACAATGCTTTAGCAGCTGTCAGATCGTGTCATTCTAATAAGGTTGTTTCAGTGTTTATGAATTGGAACGTTTCTCCAGGATTTCCATTCTGGGAAATACAGATTTCCATCTCTGAGAGCTCACTCCAGGGGAAGAGATAAAAGATTTCCAATACTCAAGTCCCTCCTGTTTCCAAACAGATAAAAGCTGACATAAAGAGCTCACAGTTTCACCCCAAAAGTCACCCCCAGAGTATTGAATGCTCATTTTGTGCCTCAGGTCTGTTTGACCACAGAGGGCAAACCTGCCCTGAAGGTAAAACCCCTCCCCAAATTAAGTCCTCCATGGCCACGTCTTTCAATTTTTGGTGTCTCTTCCTAAAAGGAAAAGAAATCTCCTTTCCAGAAAGATTTTCCTGTTCTGAACCCCTCACCCTTGCTGGAGACAATGCCTGAGTTTTGATAACTTTTAAAAATTCCTGTTGGAATTTATTTTTTGTTTTGGGGTTTTGTTTTTTTCTTTTGGTCTGTTGTTGTCGTTGTTGTTATGGAACATCACAAATTAGCTGTCACTCTTTTTTAAAGGCTACTGAATGTGTAAAATTAGGTTTGCCTGATTTGGGAGTGCAGTAGTTTATGCAATTATGAAACAGCACATCAAGACCAGCCAGCCCTTCCCTCACGCCTGCATAATTCATCACTCACGGATAAGACCTCTCCTGGCTGCAGACAACACAAAGTTAGGTTTACATTCTATTTTTTAATTAAAAATTTAAAAGTTTAAAGGGAGTTTGTAAACCGAACAACCATTAAAAATTTGTAGACAAGGTGTTAAAAAATGCAAACCAAGGACAGGAATAAAACAAATCATTGATTGCTGATGAGGATGGGGAGAAACCACCCAGACAAACCCACAGAGCCAATGCAGGTGGAAACCAACCCTCCTGACTGCTCTCTGTGCACACACACCTGTACATCAGGCTGAAATGTTGGAATCCTGGAGCTGAGGTCTCGGGATTCTGCTGGTCAGAGTGACCCTGAGATGTGTAAGAAAGTCTCTTTTCCCAGCCCAGCAGTCGAAGAAGGAGTCAGAATTCTTCTGCTCTCATTCTTAAGGTTGTTTATTTTCTCTGTTATCTGTAAAATTCTTTCTCTGACCCGCTGAGGTCTGTCCAGCAGGTCGGGTTGAGGCACACTGTCCACCTCAGGGAGGTGTTAGCTTTTTATCCTAAAAACAACATGTACATTATTTACCATAATTTCCCAACACCTATCACCTGTGTTAGACAGTGAGCTCCTACCTTAAACCAATCCAAAAGTGCCAGCATCACCTGGAGCATGGAGGCTGGGAAGGAGAAAGAAGGAGGACAGGGCGTGTACAAATTCCTCCATCTTGGGACCCCAAGCCCCCCTTCTACAAACCTCAAAAACCTATTTTTCACCCTGTGACTAACTATTATTCTACCTAAACTCTCTTGACTTGTAATTCTTCATATAAAGGTGGTAATTTGCTCCATGGGTCCAAATCAAAGGCGTGGGGGTCTCGGGCTCTGTGCCAAGGTCTCTGAACCCCCTGGCAGGGGCTGGAGCCACCCAGGGCAGCCAGAGGAATTTCCTGGGGGAGAAATCACCCTCTCCCCCAGCTCCTCCACCTCTCAGCTCCTGGGATGGCTCCCAAAAATTCCAAGCAGCCAAGGTGGCAGTGAGGGAACGAGCAAGGCCGTGGCAGAGGAGGCCGGGTGGGAAACGTGGGCCCCGCTGCCTAATGGGACTTATCAATTATTATCTCAGCCCATATTTCTTGGAGGGGTGATTGTTTCACAGAGGCTGACATCTCATACAGCTTTAAATTACTCACAACCGGGACGCCTTACAAGATAGCAGTAAAATCAGGAGAGGATTGGGCAATGTAATTATAGTATGGAAATGATGTTGATCGCTCAAGCAGGAACAGACCTTGAGTTGGTGCTGATGCCTCCCTGCTCCAGCAGAGCCTGGGGAGCAGCCAGCCTCCACAGGGGGCTGCAAATGAGGCCACAAGGGTGGTGACACCAGGGACAGAGCAGGTCAGGAGGCTGAAGGAGAGCAGGGCTGGGGTGCTCCAGAGCTGAGCTGTCACTGGGTGGGTGCAGCTCCCCTTAGGCTGAGGATTAGGGAGGCACAGCCTTGGTGAGACCCTCAGAGATGCTGCTCAGAGCCTTTTCCAAAGGGCAGTCTTCCCCTGTAAGCCAGTAAAGGAAGTTTATTTTAGGGAGTATTTTCCTTATTTTTAAAATGATTATTTTTAGTTTAAATTCTTATACATTTTATATACTTATTTTATATTAATAGAAAAATATTTCTATACTTCTATACTTGTTTTTATATTACCTTATATACTTATTTTTATATTAATAGAAAACATTTATTTTACTATTTATTAATATTCATTAGAGATTATTTATTACTTATTGTTATTTATTAATTCTATTATATAATATATATTTGATATATTTTATCCATCATAGGTTTTTGATATTTATTTTATATATTTTTGTTTTATATATATATATATATATATATATATATATAACTGGGCACGGGGCAGCCCTTGGCAGCCGGGCTCCCACAGAAGGGAAGAGGCAGCTCTTTCAATCCCTGCTCCCGCAGCTCCTTTCTGCTGCAGACCGGTGGTTTGGGGCTGCTCCTTCCCCTGGGACAGCACTGCCCAGCCCCGTTCACCTGCTCTGGGGGCAGAAGGAGCTCCACAATCAGGAAACTCCACCTCCCTGTCAAGAATCCCATGAAAAACCCCCTCGGCATCCTGCACGCCCTGCTCCGGTGTCGCTGTGAGCCCAGGTGTGCTCCCGGTGCTGCAGGAGCCCCCTGGCACCCCCGGTACCTGGGACCTGTACCGGGATGCTGCTGGAACAGCGCGGCCACGGGAGCCCGGCTGGATATTTGCTGGTGACAACCAGCGAGACTGTAGGAGAGAAAATGAATGTCCCCGAGGACAGTCACACAGCGGTGCCTTCGCCTTCAAAGGCAGAGCCCGGTGGGAGGGCTGGGCAGGGAGCAGTAGCCCATGGGCACAGCTGACAGGACTATCAATTTGATGTTTTAAAATGCTGTTTCCAGAGGAGCCGAACAGGAAAGGCAGAAATCGTGACTTGCCTTTCTCTTTTTATTTATTTATTTATTTTTTATTTTAATTAAAAGCCCTGCTTTCTCCCACTCCTCAGAGGTGATGCTCTGTCAGGTTTAACAAGCCGCTGTCAAGCTGGTGCCGGGCACTCCCCGCAGGCACCGCCGGCTCCTCCGGCCCCATCCCGGGAGAAAAGCAGCCGGCAGAGCAGCACCGAGGGAGAGCTGGTTCCTGGGGCTGCCTCTCCTTAAATCCCTCCTCCAGGAGCGCCCAGGGCTGGCTGGGTCCGTGGAGGGGCTGGGATGAGCCCCCAGCGCTGGGCACCTCCTGTCCCTGCCAGCCCTGGCATCGCCCACCTTGTAGAGACAAATATTCGGCTGCAGATGCCCCTGGGAGCCAGAACCCTCCTCGGAGCGGTAAAACCCTGTCTGTGTGAGTGCTGAAATGATCCCGGATAATGAGGTTAATTAATAGGTTCCTGTAAGCCCAGAGGCGCCGGGGAAGCTCGGGATCAGCCTGTCCCCACCGGCTGTGAGATGCGCGCCGGGGGCAGGGATTGTCCAAAGGCTGCGAGGGGCAGGTGTGCTCCGGGCCATGCCAGGAGAGGGTAAATCAGTGCTTAGAAAAACCCTTTTAAGGATGCTTGAGGAATAAAAAGGCATGTGTGGCTCTCCCCCACCTCCCACTCCGTCGATTGCAGCCCAAATTTCCGTCCTCAGCTCGCGGTCTCAGAAAAACCTTAAAAAGCAGAGGAATTCTGGACACCGGGGCCGGGCTGGAGAGGAGCCAGCAGCCGAGGGGGCAGCTGAGAAGGATGGTCAGCAGAGCACAGGCAATAATGCTGATGGGCCTCAGCAGCCAGCCCTGGAGAAGCCCCGCTCCTGAAACGCATCCAAAACAAGCAGCACATTTGGGCTGCAGTGATGTCACTGCCGACCATTAGCGCGGTAATTACGCTGAAAGCTTTTGGCAATTGTATTCTCCGAAGGGTCATTGATGCAACCCAACCGCACCGGTAAAGGTCTCATTAGTCTTATTTCAGACTTTTTGTATTTTTTGGAGCTGCAGAATCCTAATAGTCTTTTCCCTCCAATAACATTATTTTCTTCTCCCTGCCCCGGACACGCTCACAATGGGCCCTTCTCCTCCCCTTCCCAGCATTCCACTTGGGAAGGTGCATTTCCAGTAGAAGAAAGGCCCTGGGAGCCCTCGTTGGGGGCTGAGTGTGGATCCCAGCCCCTGGTCACCCCAGCAGCTCAGGAGGTAGCTCCCACCCCTGACTCTCAGGGTCCTGGGAATCCAGGGAGGTGAAAAACAGCTGGACATGAGCTCAGTCACGGGAGCTCCTCTGACCCACTGTCAGCAGAACCTTCTCCTTCTTCTTGTCCCCTGTGCAGGGGCTGCAGGGAAAGGTGGCCCAGGTGCTGCTCCCTGTCCCACTGACCTCATTTTGGGAGAAAGGGAGAACCTGCTGCATTTGCAGAATATTTATGGCTGTGCAGAGCATAAGACCACCGGGAGGAGATCAGAAATCAGAATCCTGTTGACAAACAGAAGGCCTGGCCCAAAAGAAAACAGAACAAAATTTGGCAGAAACAACTGCAGGGGATGCAGGTCAGCAGGAGCACCCAGCAGGGTGGGCAGGCCAAGCCTTGTGCTCCCACAACAGCAGTGGTGACACCTGCAGGGCAGGTGAAGGGACTTGCCCACCCCCAGCACCAGCTGGACTTCTCTCGGATGAACCATGTGGGTTTTGCACCAAAGAAAATCCCTTTCCAGGGGATAAGGAACATTTTGGGTCAGGATTCAGGTCCCAACAGGTGTGAATGCCTAGAGAGACTCTGGAGAGTGGACTGGGGACAGAGAGGGGAAGGAAGTTTCTCCCCATCAAACCAAAACCAAAGAGTGATGCCACTTGTGGTACCACAGGCCCAGGATGCTCCAAACCCACTGCCAGCATCCCAGCAGGAACAGGAATCCAGGAAAACTGCCTGGCCAGCTGCCCTCTGCCTCTGGCACAAGGAGAACACCACGGTGGGAACTCCACAAAGAAAACCCAGAAAATCCATCCTACAAACAGGAGCTGCTCCCCAGGACCTGCCCCAGCCCCACACCCCCCTCCCAGCACATCATGTGTAGCTGTTCCTCACTCAGGCAACTGCTTTAATCAGAGAAGAAAAACCCTCAGAACACAGGATTCAAATCCACCAGGAAAGGTGACAGATTCTCCTACTCTTCAAAGGGGCTCTTTAAATATTAAAAATAGCATTGTTGTTTTAGCAACGTTAATTTAAATGATGCACACATGACACCTGCGATCACCCCGGCGTGCTCAGACATGGCAGGAGCGAGGCACAGCCAGGCAGGAGCTCCTCTCTTCTGGTTTGTCCTGTGACAGAGAAAAGGAACACATCCTGTGCACAGGGGAGGAGGAGGTTTATTCCCACCCTGCACAGGCCCAAGGTGTGCTGAGTCTCCAAGACTCTTTCCTTCCTAAAGCCAGGCTTCCAGACTGGCTAAACTCTGGCTAAACTTAGCCTGGCTAAACTCTGGTTCCTGTAAGACAGAGCTGAAGTAGGTGAAACACAAAGAGTCACCTAAACACACAGCCTGACCTTTCCTGGTCCTCAGTCCACGCTGAGTTTGTGCCTGGCTGTCTCCTTCCCTCCCTCCATGGTTCTCCCAGCTTTAGCACCTTCATGATCCAGCTGGGGCTCTTTCTTCAGGCCTTGCTGGTGGCTAAAATGAAACATCATGTTAAAATGCATCTGTGAGTTAGAGAGGTCTTGAAATAGCTTGGTCTCCAGCCTCCTGGACCAAGGGAACCTGTGTTACTCAGGTCCTACAAGATGAGGCTGAACTTGAGGGCTTGGATTGGTCACCAAAGCCATTGAGCAGGAGCTACTGTGGGAGAGCTGACAAGCAGACCTGGAATCTTCATCCACCACAGGCTCCTGTGAACTAAAAGAGTTTTTCCTTGCTCTCTGTCTCAAGGGGTCTTTGCAGAACCGAGGAGTTCAGGGTCCACCTGCTGGCACATTCCTTTGGGATTTATTTTCATCAGCCTCTGAAGGGATGGAGAGCCACCCATGACACCTTGTGCTCCACCACCACCACTGTTTCAAGTGAGAGCACCGAGCTCCAGGCAGCTGGAAACCTGGAAACACCCCCCAAGAGCTTCACCTTCTGCTGGGGACTCAACCAAGGGCAAGGAGGGGGGGAAGTACCTGATTGCAAAATAATGGAATTCATCTGCAACTTGACCTTCCCTAATGATGGATGGCCTGTTTGCACAGATCATCAGTGGAGAGCCTTCACTCTGATGCATCACCTGCAGCTGCAATGAATTGAGGGGCAAACCTGACATCCTTGCCCAGGTCCTGGGGGCTGTGCAGAGCCTGCAGGGACAGCCCAGGCTCTGGTGACCAGGACACTTCACCTGCAGGAAGTTGCATTGGAAATTTGGGCTGTCAAGGGCAGTGGTCCATCAGGATGAGGTTCAGGTTCTCGTGTTCACGTGGCCCAGAGTGAAGTTTTGCATCTCATTAGGATTTGCTTCAAACCAGACCTTGCCAGAGAGCGGAGCTGCAAATAATTTGAGTCTCAGTGCTGGCTGTGTGCCTGGCTCTGAGTCATACATTGCTGAAGGAATTGTTGTAATCTGCAAATTATTTTCCTGTATTAATTCATTCTGGTGAAATAAACCCATTGCAAATTGCTATCAGCCTAAAGCTGCCCATGCTGGGGTCGAGTGTGTGGGCAGTGCTTCCTGCCCTTGGTGACAGTGAGTGACAGCTTCTGCTGCTCAGCTGTGAGGGATCTGCTCTCTGTGCTCAGGATCTCACCACGGCCAAAGGGATTCCTTTTCTCAACATTTTTAGTTTTTAAACTGTGATCATTTTATTGCTCAGAGGGAAGGAGGACCTGCAGTATCTGTTTCTGTGTTCTGAGAGGCTCAGAGGCAGCAGGACAGGCAAAGCACTCACCTGGACTCACCTGTCCTGGCAGACAAGAGCAGAAATATCTGTCACAGACTCCTGGTTGTTCCTTCATCTCTCTCATGTGGCCTTGCAGCAGCTCTGAGGTCTTCAAAAAAGCTGGAGCTGCCTTTCAGGAGGGATCACAAGCCATGGAACACCAAGGGAAGATGTTCTTTGATGTTCCTGGCTGCAGAGCTGGCTCATTCCCAGCAGGAGTGCAGCTCCTCCAGGCCTCTGTGGGTCTGAGGGACTCAGTGGGGCAGGCCAGGGCAGGAGGAAAGCAAGAACAGAGAGAAAATCCCTTTTTCCTTCCCCACAGCTGTAACTGGTAACTAAAGGATGGAAGGTGCACGCTGCTTTGTCCCAACTCCTGCCTTTCCTAGGCAGGGAGGTTTGGATTATGCATTCCGAGGCGTTACAAGGTCCACTGGTTTGGAACAAGAAGTCTGCCAAAACATTCAGCCTGGGAAGGGGGAGCTGAGGAGGAGAGGGCTGGAGGTGCTGCTGCTGCAGGCACAGAGAATATTAACTCTGCTCTGGGGGAAATGCCAGCATCTCCAGCTGAGGTGATGGAGGATGCAAGACCTGTTCCCCAAAAATTCCCTTGGATCTGATCTCCCTTTGCCAGGCGTTCTCTCTGATGGACACTCAAGGAAGAAAAGCCTGGGCATGGCAATTTGGTTTCCTGAATCACACTCCTCCAGGGGTGGGGGCTGGTTTCACAAGTGCTCTGCCCTGGGGGCACAGGGTGAGCATCTCCCTGGGTGTCTGTGATGTCACCAAAAACTTCCTGGCCCCGTGGTGTGGCAGAGTCCAAAATCCCCTCAGCAAAGCCCCAGTGTCCCCAGCCCATGTTAGGGACAGGCAGAGATGGGCAGTGCCATCCTTCCCATGGGCTCTGGGTGCAGGATCTGCAGCAGCTGCTCCTCTGTGTGTGTTTGGGATGGGGAATGTTTTTTCCTGCTTGTTTGTTTCTTAATCCTGGCGTTTCTCCTGTGACTTCAGAAATGTGGTTTTCTGCTGGGTGTTAAAACATCCAGGTGAAAGTACTATGGCCTTTGTGTGTGTTCAGACTGTGTGGCCTCTTTGCTGCTCTGTGCTGGAGGAGTGCTGGTGCAGAGCTGAGTGAGCAGATGAAAAGATTTCTGCATGTGTAATTATCCCGACACAGCTTTCAGTGGGATTGTGTTTGCAACCTTTCACGATTCTCTTTGCAAACATGTTTGAGTGCTGCAGCTTGGCTGATGGAGAAGGCAGAGACTCTGCTCAGAGATGTCCAACAAGTCCCAGAGCCTCCCCTTGGCTGCTGCATTCCAAACTCAGGACTGTCTGGGGCTGGTTTCTCTGCGTGGGGCTGCGTGATGAGCGCCCTGCCAGGAGCAATGACAACCATGTGCAGGAGCCTTTGGCGTGGGCAGGTCTCACACACTCAGAACAAAAGCCCCTTTTAATAGGGGATTTGTTGTTACACTTTGTTCCCTCAGCTCCTCGTGTCCCTGCATGGAGGAACAAGCCAGGAACAAATGCTGTGCTGACTCCAGTGACGGTTTCCTGCCTGTGCAGCCTCCTTGGAGCTGCTGGAAGGATTGTGGTGACACCACATGAGGCACATCAGGCTCTCTCCAGCACTGGGAGACAGTGATTTTTGCCTTCAGATCATCCTCTCAAGCTGCCAGAGCCTAAAATAACTCTTACTCATAGAGGAGCAATGGATGGAACTCGCATTCATTATCAGCGTGTCAGTCACAGTCCGTGCCCACGTGGGAGTTTGTCCCTTCCCCTCACACCTCCACTGCTTCCTCCTGGCTGGCAGAGCCTGGCACAGTGCCTGGTGACAGGGATTGCTCCCATCTGACCCCCAGCCACAGCAGTGCCACCAGCAGGGGCTGAGCCACTGGGACCAGCCACGCTGAACACTGGGAGATTGGAACTGGGGGGGTTTGAGAGAAACTGGGATGAAACTGGGCTGAGGGCCAGGCAGACCCGGGTCTGCCCAGTATAAACCAGCACAGGCAAAGCCCTAAGGGCTGGACCACCATGGCAAAGGTGTATCAGGGGTAGATGAGGTCAGTGGGGGCGAGATGAGCAGCTCACAAACACCCCAGTGCTCTCTGCTCTGCAAGGCCACGTCTGCCCTTATTCAGATTATTTGTGCACCTCTGTCTTGAGAAACCAGGGGGGAACTGCAGCAGCTCAGCCTGATCTGGCCATAAACTCCTCCTGAAACTGCAGGATCTGTTCCCCCCTGGTACCTGCTGGCACCTCCCTCCTGCAGTGGCAGCAGCAGGAGCAGCAGCGAGGTGGGAGCTCATTGCTGATCCCCAGGGCACCCAGCCCCTCTCCCAGCCCCAGCAGACTCAGGGTGTGAGGACAGACTGCCTGAGAGCCCTTTCCAGTGACCTCTGCCTGAATGTCCATCCTGCCCAGCTCCTTGGAGCACAGGCAGTGAGTGCCCAGGCAGAGCTCACCCCCTCTCCCCAGCTCCATCACCAGCTCCCCTTTCCTCATCCCTGCACAATGCATCCCTTTTGCTCCCCAGGCCACATGTGCAGCTTTACAGAGGTGACAAAGCCATGCAAAGAGTGACCCCCAGCACTCAGCCACGCCTGCACCCCCTCAGCACCCCTGACCCTCTCCCCTGAATGCTCCTCACGGGCTCTCACATAAGCGACAGAGAAAAGTGTCAGGCTGGGGGAAAGACAGATCACGAGCATTCCTGGCCCTGACATTTTCCTCCAGATATCTGGATTTCCATATATTTGAAAACCTAATATAAACAACAGAGAGAAAATTTGCATTTCGGGCAGTGAGGAATGAAAAATGGAGGCGGGGTAATGTATTGCTGCTCGAGGAAGAGGAATGACAGTGGTAGAGTCGAGCACACACGACAGCGCCCAATCGGCTCGTGGCAAACTCATTTCCTGGCAGAATATAGGGTTTCATCTGCTGGAACATTTAATAGGCATCAAAGAAAGATCACTTCCCTCCTCTCAGAGCAGATTGAGAGCCTTCGCTCTTGCTTTATTTTTGCCATTTTATTAAACCCTTTATATAGTTTTAATACAATATGTATGATCCTCCAGCAAACAAATAAATTCTTCGGCGCTTCCCAGATTCTAAGGATTTCTAATGGTTACGAATGTTTTATTTATATTTTCAGAGAGGCATTAAATATGCGATGTGTAAAAATATGCAACAAAAAAAAAAAAAGAAAATTTCAACCCTAATTTATTGCTCCGTTCGGAGCAGCGTTACATATGGAGTTAATTTGGGAAGCCCAGGGAAGGGGCTGAGCCCCCACACATCTGGGTTTGCTGCTGTGGCTGAAATGCCCCAAAATGCAACCTCAGGGACCTCCTGTCCTCGCTCAGCTGGGCACAGGGGTGTGACATGGGCTGGGACAGCGGGAGGGGGCTGGGAGCAGTGGGAGAGCCACACACACACACAGAAGGGACTGACAAACCCCTCCCCGAGTGACAAATGTCCTCCTACTCTAGAGCAGCCTCCTGTGTACAGCCTGAGCCAACAGCCCTGGTGCAGAAGAAATGCCTGGAATTCTCATGCTGTGGCAGAAATTCCCAGCTGGCCAATTGGGTTTGGGGACTGTGGATCCTGAGCTCCCACTGGATTAATCCCAGTACAACCCGTGATGGTCACTGCCACACTCCCCAGGGCAGCAGGTGGGTGAAAATTTTGGGGAAAAATCTTATCAGTGCTGTCAGGTGCAAAGAAGGCTCACGTGGGTGATGGAGCACCCTGAGCTGACCCTAACCATGCTTCCCTGGATGTTTGGAATTCCATTTCCCGTGGCTTCCCCAAGCCTGGCTGAGGGCTGGGCGAGGAGGAGGAGCAGGAGCGCCCAGGATGATTTTCGATGACAGCACTCAGTAGAGCTGGAAGCAGAGTGTCTGGAGAACCTTAGTTATGGCTTGGAGCAGCACTTTGCTCTGAGGTTCCCTTATTTAGGAGCCAGGGAAATGCATCAGGAGGCTTCCAGAGGCTCATCAATTCCGATCAGGTCCGGTCTGGACACACGATCTCTCCAGCTCAGGCATATCCTTGGCAGGCAGCTCCTTCCCCCTAAATATTCCAGCACACACACACACACTGCTGCTGGCTGTGCCTGTGGGAAGGATTCCTGTGTCCCTGCAGAGGGGACTCTGCTGCAAACCTTCTCCCCTTGTGTGGGGACCTGCCTGGCATGGCACAGGGCAGGGGGGGGTGCCCTGTGCTAACAACGGCCTGGAGTGTGTCCCTGCTGGCTGCTCCTCAGTCCTTCCCAACCCCGAGCCCAGATCCTGCCTGGAAGGTGCCCTCTGTCCTGGGTGATGTCCAGCTGTGACAGCTCACAGCTGGAGATCACACAGCCTCCAAACCAGAGGAGATTTGGAGCATCCCCAGCAGCTGAGGCTTCATCACAGCAATAAACCCCAAGTTAAGAGGTACACAGACAAGGAAGACCAAGCATGGGGTTCACCAGGAGGCTCTTGATGCCCCCCAAGAACAGCTGAGCTTGCACAAATATCTCAAGGAGCCCTTGAGAAAGCCTTAATTGCACATTACAGATCTGTAACTGCTGCACCACTCGCAGCCTCCTGTCAGGGACACGAGGGAGATTTTCACAGCCTTTCTCTGCTGGGCACTTCCCAGCTATTCTTAATACCCTCAGAGTAATAAGAAATGTGCAACCCCCCCCAGCTTGCTGCCGTGGAGGGCAGACAGTGACGGGTGGCTGGTGCTGAATACATTGTTTGTGGTCCTGTGAGCACAGCGATGTGAGGTGACCTCCTGGTTCAGGGGAACCCGCCTTAACAGAGCTGTAGTCATGTTGGTTCAGAATCTCTTTCATGTGTGTCCTCAGAAAAATGTATTTGCAGCCAACGTGGCTGGGGGGGGAGTGTGGGGTGTGACAGGTGCTTGTCCCTCCTAAGAGTCATTAGTGCAGACACTGAGGGACATGGGGGGACAGCACCCTGTCACCCTCCTGGGCACCAGCTGGCACCTGGTGGGGCAGAGAGGATGATGGTAGCCCTGTACAGGGTCACCCAGGCTCCCACCCAGTCTCTTTTCCTGCCCCAAATCCCACAGGGAACTCCTAAAGGCACCCAAAGAAGGGATCCTGTGTGCAGAGCCCAGAGCCAGGTGTTGGTTCTGGGCTGGTCACAGAGCTCTCAGCCTGCTGGCCAAAGCAAAACCAGTCACCACTCTGGTTATCCCAGGGGGAAAGGGATGTGAACAGGAAAAGACAACAGAAATAATTCTCTTGTCACTAACAGCTGGACTCCATGACCTTGGAGGTCTTTTCAAAGCTAAATGATTCCACGATTTTCGCCCAATCCTTCTTTTTGTGTATTCCTTGCAAATACATCTGCATTGTTAAAAGGAAAATAATTTTCTAAATCCCACAAAACCCAAAATATCTTTTAAAGAACCATAAAATAAAACTTCCAAATTTAAAAAACATATTTCCCAATTAGCTTTGGGATGAAATAATTTTCCAAGTTAATATATTTTGTTGCTCCCAAACTTGTTTGGTGAGGGAGCTGTTCCCCCTCCACTTCAACCAAGGCTGCTGAGAGGTTCTGGCTGTACCCCTTGCTTTGACCTGGCCAGCTAGGTCATTCCCAAAATCCAGCCTGGTGCTCCCAGCTGGTGCTTGCAGAGCCTCCCCATCCCTTGGGGCATGCAGCACCTTCCCCACAGATGAAAGAGAAAACACAGACAAAAAACCCCAGACATTTGTCCAAGATTTTCCTTAAATGGTCTAAATTCCAGAAGGATTGGCAGGGCAGTTCCCCTCACTGGTGACCCAGGGCTGGAAGCAATTTTTCCATGACTGAGGTGAAGACACAAGTGGTGATTCCTGGCGTGGGCTGGGTGGCAGATGGGAGGTGGCCAAGACACCTTGGCACCAAGGTGGCAGGCTGGCTGGGCACTGACCTGGGCAGGCTGGCTGCTGGCCACTGGCCAGGCAGGGGGACAGGAGGGATGGAGGGATGCCGGGATACAGGGATGGAGGGATGGAGGGATACAGGGATGCAGGAAGAGAGGGAGGGATGGAGAGTGCTGCACTGCCCTGGCCCAGCTGTGCTCTCCTCCTGCTGTCAGCAGCTGGACACAAAGTGTTTTTCTCCACCAACCTCAGGCACCCAAGAAGTCCCACGGAGCCTGAAGTGGGAATGTGAGGATGGGACACAGCACCACAAGAACAGGGAGAAGGGAAGACACAACCTGAGCGAGCCAAGACCCCAGGAGAGTCATCACTGTCCTTCCCACTGCTGGAGGGCTTCTTCCCACAAGGGTGTCCCAGCCCCTCCAGCAGGGAATTGCTTAAACGGCTCTCTGAGAGATTCAGCCCTTCATGCTCCTCCTCTCCTGAGGCTCAGCAGCTTCCCCCAAAAGTCTCCAGTCTGGGAGGGGTTTTCCAGCCTGCTGACCAGGGATACTTAGCATCCACCAGCTCCATCCCTGCCTGCATCCCCACAGGGAGCAGAGCAGGGTCTGGCACCACTGCTAATCCCTGTCTGACACCAGGATGGAGCAAGGCTTGACAGCACTGCCCATTCCTGCCTGGCACTGGGATGGATCTGGGCTTGGCCCTCCTGCTGATCCCACAGTTTGCATCCCACTGGCGCTGGGCAGGGCGTTTGCTGTGGCTCAGAGAGGCTGCAGAGCTCCCCAGTGGTGTTTAGCTTTCCAGGTTTGTCGCTGGAATGATGATTCTCATCACCACTTGAATTTAATTTAAATGGTTTGCTTCTGCTTTCATTTTATTGGCACCCATTAGATCCCCCTTGTACCTCTGGCATTTCCTTAATAGTCTTTTGACTCATCTGCTCTCAGGAGGAGAAACATTTTTTACAAGAACAATATGAAGTAACAGTTATAAAATCTGTAGCCCGGTGATAAATGTTAAGGACTCATATTCTTTTATTGGAAATTGCTGTCTTTCAAATGTTTAACAGATTTGTAAAAATAATTTCTCCAAAAGGTTACGGTTCTATTGAACTCCATTAGAGAGAGGCTGGGCTCTAAATCACAGCCACGTCCAGGAGACTTCACGCGGGGGACACGCCAAAGTCATCACTTTCCCCATGGTACACACAACTCCTGGCTGCTCTCCAGCAGCATTCCATCGCCAGGACACTTTCCTTGACCCCCGGGTCCCCCCCGCGGCAGCCGAGGGGCCGAGCGCCGGAATCCAGGCGTGAAATGATGAAGGGCCGGGGCTGCGGCAGCTCCGCCTGCGCCGCGACCTCCGATGGGAAATCGCCACCTTTTCTTTTTTATTTTTTTTTCTCCCCCCTTCTCCTCATCCCGGCCTGTCGCATGCCGGGTGGAAAAGATTGTATTTATCACCTGTCAGGGCTTGGCAGAGCTGAGTTACGTGGAGCAGGACAGCATAAAATTATCATACACAAGCATGAAATTACAAAATCGCTCGGAACTGAACAACAAAATTATTTCATTTCTGAGGGAGGCCATTCCATTTTTTAGTCGTGACACCTCAACTGCCAAACTTTGAATTGAAATTGAGTGTGAGGTGCATGGAATATAGACAGCAATAACAAGCAAAGGCATGTAAACTAGCCATGCAAATACACTACATTAATGGCCCCGGAAACCTCCCACAGGAGATATGTAACTAAATAAATGTCACATGTCCCAATAACTCAACTTTTCTTATACATTGTGAAATGAATTATGCTGCAATCGGAGCACAGGCTGCTCCTGGAGACGGGGCTCCCGTTCCCCCGGCGTTCCCCTGGACAGCCGGGGCTGTGCTTTCCCTCTGCCGGGGTTTGATGCCAGAGGTTTGTGTTCACACAAACCCGGTCACTGGCTGGGTCTGCAGCAAGGCAGGACGTGGCTCCCCCCGGCACAGTTTGATGACAGCGCTCCCATCCTTTGTGAGAACTCCCCGCGGGGCTGGGATGCGCAGGCAGCAGGAATCACAAAATGATTAAGGCTGGAAAAGACCTTTAAGATCAAGTCCAACAGTGATGTTATTGCATCTCATCCCGACTCCAGAATCCCCAGGATCCCAGAGCAGAGCTCACATTTCCATCCCACCATCGCAGCCGGGGCTCAGGGCTGCTCTGTATGCGCCAAAAGTTCTGCCAGAGCCACGCAGGGTTTCTTGGGCTGCCTGTGCCAGCCAGGAACGGGAGGGAACAGAGCTCCCTTTCCCTCAGCCTCCTCAAAAGGAGCCCAGCTCTGCCAGGAACAGGCCCAGCACTGTGTGAGGAGCATCAGAGCAGCTCCATTTTACTGCAACCGGTAGCGTCCCAGTGACTGTCGGCAAGAGGGTCCCAGAGGAGCAATATTTTATAAACACCATTTGTGTCACAGCTTATTGTGTGTTTGTCTGGCTGTCCCCAGGGATGGCAGCCCAGCCCCTTCCAGTGCTGGCACAGCTGTGGGTGCTGCCAGGGACCAGCTCCTGGGGCCAGGGTCTGCCTGGGTGGGCAGGGGGCACAGGCAGGAACTGCTGGGGTGCCCGGGCTGGGAGGAGGCTGCACGATCCATCACGGGCGATGGATTTGTCAGCTCCCTCTGCAGTGCTGATGGGCTCTGCAGGGTCTGAGCAGAGCAAAGCAAATGAGGTGGGAAATAAAATTAAAAACAGAGGGGAATCACAGCCTGGGATCGGGGGAGACACCCAGCTGCCTCCTGCCGGGCTGGATCACCCACCCCAAGGCACCACAAACTCCTGCTGCTGCTTTTGCTGGTTGCTGCCTGCATCCCTGCCTGGCTGGTGAGGACAACACCCTGTGCAGCCCAGAGCCAGAGTAAGATGTCACTGCCAGTGAGCTTTCTCTGGATGCCCCCAACTCACTCAGAGAAACTTTTGATGCCAGCAGACCCATGGCTATTAAATATTGTCCTTCTGCTCTCCTTGCTTTAAAAGAGGAAGAAGGATTCTGTAAGGCTGGAGCCCAGCAGCACTGGAAGCACCTCGTACAACAAGGAGTTTCCAGAAAACAGAAATTTGTGGTGATTTATGGTGGAGCAAACCTGGCCCTTATGCCTCCCAGGCAAGCCTTTGATGCTGCCCCTTTAATCCTTGGCCACCCAGTTCTAAATATAACTGTAAGATAGTCTTTATATTTAATTAAAAACAAGGAAAGGCTTCTCCATTGAACAAGAAGCCTCCCACAGCAGGCCCTGTGCTCTCCCCAGCTCAGGCACCCCTCCTTTCCTGCTCAGTTTGAATCCAGCAGTGTGGAGCTGGGGAGGATCCCAAGGAGAATTCCCCAAAGGCAGTGCTGATCCACACCCCTGAGCTGATCACCCACCCCATGGGGGCAGGCAGGACCAAGGGGTGCCTGTCCCAGGGTCCCTGTCCCCAAGCCAGGCACAGGCACAGGACAGAGGATCTCCCTGCTCTGTGCTAGGAGACACCACGGGAAGGAGCTGGTGCTGAGGAGGAGGAAGCGAAGGAGGTGGAAGGGTGGTGCAGGGAAGGTGGGGGCTGCAAACCTGCTTTTCCATACCTAAAAAAAGGCAAGCCCTGATCAGGAAGCTGAAACAGTGAATGCCAGGGCGTGGAAAAGTGGAGGAGGGAATCCCAGCCTGGCTCCTGGTGGTCCCTGGTGGGCACGGGAGGCACCGAGCGCTGCTCTGCTCTGCCTGCTCTGCAGAGGGGAAGGAGAGGCTGGGAAATTATCATCAGTTTAAGTCAGTTCAACTTCAGTTCCCAGAAAAATATTGGAACAAATGATCAAACAAACTATTTATAAGCACCGAGAAGATAACAGGGTGAGTAGCAGCCAACATGGGTTTGTCAAGAACAAATCGTGGCAAACCGATCTAATTTTCATCTGCGACAGGGTAATAGGCCTTCTGGATAGAAAAGAAGCAGTAAATGTCATATCTTGACTTTAATAAGATTTTTGACACT
The DNA here is from genome assembly GCF_022539315.1 of Serinus canaria. NCBI lineage: Eukaryota > Metazoa > Chordata > Aves > Passeriformes > Fringillidae > Serinus > Serinus canaria. Next base: position 9,252,739 of record NC_066329.1, on the reverse strand, counting down.
GTCTTATATGACATTCTCACAAGCAAGCTGAGGAATCAGAGTCGAGATGAAAATACTATTTGGTGAGGGTAAAACCAGTTGGAAAAGTGCAGTCAGAGACTAGTCAGGGATGGTTGGATGAAATGAGAACTGCTGGATGGCTCTCTTCTGTATCCAGTGCCATTCACTATCTGGTCTGTGTGATGGGAAAAATGTAATTATTAAATTTGCAATCTTTGAATGCATTAGAGAGCAGAATCTGAATGGCAAAGGTCTTGGAAAATGCTGGAGTGAGTTGAGAGAAATGAGAATTTATCTGCTGGATCCAGGTGCAGAGTACGGCCCCTGGAGCTCAGCATAATTGGGGAATTACGGGTGTGACAGGAGGAAAAGATCTCAGACTGATTCCAGATCAGAAGTTGAAATTAGGCCAACAATACCATGATGCTAAAGGAAAAGCAAATGGTTTGCAGGGAGAAGGGAAAAGCATCATGTGTGATGGGCAGGATGCAATTTCTATCACCAGCTCAACAATGCCAAGGAGCAGCTGAGGCTGTCCCAGGACTGGGAACAGGGGCCACCAGGACAGAGTCCAGAAAGGAGTGAGGAGAAGGATCAGAGACTCACAGTTCTCTGCCTGGGAGAGGAGGGTGGATGAAAGTCTGGGGAATTCTCATCTTCCCATCTGAATCCCTGTGATGCAAGGTGCAAAGCTCTGATTCAGGGCAGGGAAATGCTGGGAATGGCTCCGTGTGTGAGCAGCCCCATGCTGGGACTGCCCAGGGTGCACAGAGCTCTTCCATGACATCCCTTACCTTGAGCTGACCTGTGATCCCACATTGCAGGGACACCCACAGCAGATCCCTGGGAATGGGGTTCTTTTCCCAGTGCTGTCAAGCACAGCTCTGTGCACCCCCCACCTCTGCCAGCACCCCAGGATCCATCCCAGGGCAACCAAAACAAGGAAAGGACACCAGGCAGTGACATGGAGCACTCAGGGCCTCGGGCTGGCACCCCCTGCAGACACCAGCAGCACCAACCTGACATCCCTTTGGCTTTGGCCAGGTTGGAAATACTGTCCAGGGCAAGGGGAAGGGGGAACACACCAGGGGAGAGACTGGCAGGGCCTTTGGTGCTGTCCTGAGCCATTGATCCAGCAGGGAGATGGGGATGGACAGAGACGTGTGGGTGGAACAGCACTGGGAGAGCAAAGGGTGGGCTGGGGGCTTCCCCTGCACCCCCTGGCCGGGGCACAGCTGAGGGGAGATGCAGAGGACAGAATTCCTGAATGGAGAGCCCCCTCCCCACGCCAGCCCCACAGCACTGGGTGCAGATGTGCCGGCAGAGCCCGGCCACAAAGAGTTAAAGCCGCTTCGCCAGACTGTGAATTCTCAGCGAGTCTCCCACATGCAGCCAAACAACAGCTTGACATTTTCCATCCTTCACGAGAAAGACAAAGGCGTGAAGATATTCCCATGATTCCTTTCTGCATGCCTAACTACGAGCTCAGGTGCAGCAGCATTTGCCCTGGACCGGCCTCATCAACATGAAGGGCGAACTCATCGTTTCTGCATCTTTCCTCGCCACTGCTTGATTAATTGGCTCACGACGACGCTGGCTGAATACCTAATGCCTCCCCTGTCCCTGTTCTTTCTTCACAGCCTTTTGCTGCATTTACATATACTTTATATTCCATAATTTTCTCGCACACACACACACACACACACACACAAAAAAAAAAAAAAAAAAATGGGAGCACATCTCGGTAATTTGATGTAATGACGGCATGTCACCAAAGAGAGGAATTAGAAAAATCTGTAGGTATTTAATTTATTCTTGGTTTTTTTTCAAGTAGATCTCTCAGAGAAAGGCATTAATATTCATGTGCAGGGGAAAAAAAAAAGTGCCCTCGAAAGGAAATTTCCAGCATTTTAGTTTAAATTAAATACATTTTTAAAGAAACAATATTGAACTGATAATGCTTGGAGGCAAAATTAACAAAAAGTAGCAGGTTTTACCTACCAAAGGAAGGTTTTGTCTCAGGGGTTTCCAGGAAAACTGCCCTGACATGAAACACTCTGCTTTTCTGAGGAGGGATTCAACCACTCCAAGAGGGAGGGGGAGGCTGTTTGCACAGGACTGTCTGGGATTTTTGCTGGACAATATTCCAGAGCACATCCCCTGGAGAGGTTCAGCTCAGATCTGGGCTATGCAGGGCCCAGGAACTGCCTCAGACCCACAGCCAGGACTTCAGGCAAAGTCTAGGGCTGCAGAGGGCTTGGGGGGGGGCTCTTTCATTCCCAATTAAACCCAAGAAAAGGCAAACCAGACACTGAAGAGCTGATTTGGAGGGGAGGAAACACAAAGTGTTCAGCAAATGCAACAGAGTGGCCGATACAGGTGGCAACTCCCCCAATTAACTCCAGCTCGGCTCATCAGAGAGAAAAATGGCAAAAACATTTGCAACTTTTCCAGGAATCCTTCCAGGAATTGACAGCGAGAGGCAGCCCTGACCAGCAGAGTTTGTGGAGGGGTTTGGAGGTTTTGAGGTGGCTCAGGAGGAGCTGGAGGGGGGTGAGCAGCAGGGTGGGGGACCCTGGGCTGGGCTTTGTTGGCAGGGCCAGGACAAGGGGGTGGCACCAGCAGGATGGGCTGGAGGGGTGTGTTGGGAATGAGCATGTGGAGCCAAGGGGGATGGAGTTCTCTGCCACCCCCCCCTGTGACTGGGAACAAGCACCAAACACAGGAACCCTCGTGGGCACATTAATCCCAAAGCTGCACCTTTGGGCTGCTGCCACCCCATTCCACAGGACACCCAGTCCTGCATCCAGCACCTTTCTGCAGCTGGGAACACCTTTGGGACGCAGAAATCCAGCTCCACAGAGAAGCACCAAGCACCTTTTTGGGCTGGGAACTTTGGGATGCAGACATCCAGCCCCATGGAGCAGAACCCAGCACCTTTTTGGGCTGGGAACTTTGGGATGCAGACATCCAGCCCTACAGTGCAGCACCCAGCACCACTCTGGCTGTGGCTGAAATGATCCATGGTGAGAGGAGGCTTCAAGGATGCACGTCCTTGACAAGGAAAAAATAAATCATGGGCTCTGGGATTGCCTGTAAATTCCTCCTCGTTAGCAGGGTTGGGAAGGTGGGAGGGTCTGGCTCAGCCCTGCTCCCCCAGGTGCTCCAGCCCGGGCTGAAGGATCTGTTGGGTTTTGCACTTTGCCTCTTCTGCCAGCACAAAACTGCCTTAATCTGCTCTGCTGGAAATAAAACTTCCCATCTTGGTCCTGGCACATTACAAAAAAGATTATCCCCAGGATTAACGAAAATCTTGGGGTGTGTTTCTCAAGTGTGAAAGGCTGAGCCTGCCTGAGGGGCTGGATGAGCTCCGGGAAGGGTCCCTGCTCATGGGAGAAGCTGGTGGAGAACTCAGGAAGGGCTGCAAGGGAGGGCAGCAGCTCTGGTGAGGTTCTAAATTGGTCTCCTGATATTTTATGAAATAACTTTTTTTTTTTTCCCTAAAGTACTTCTTGATATTTTTATGTTTATATATTTTAACTTCGGATCGGACTCATAAAAAATACATGAGGAGTAAGTGGTTTCTGCAAATGTTTTATACATGATTTGGGAACAGATAGTATTCCAAGAGAAGAGAGTATTCCTTTTTACACCAGCCAGGGAGGAGCAGGGTTGGGTTGGAGGGAGTGAAGGGGTTCCCACGGGCACGGAGCTGCCGTGGGCACTCAGTAGGAGCAGGTGGGTGGTGCCACCTTCCCTAAAACCCCTGGTCCAAGGTGCTCATCAGACACCTACAAGCAGCAGGAGTAACCCCCCCACTAAACACAGAGCTCTGTGGTGCCAGGCTTCATCCCCCCAGGGTTTTCCAGCCAAAACAGGAGGCAGGGAATGGATGGATGGGAGAGAGGATGGATGGTCCTGCAAGGGGAAAGTGGAAGCAAAGGGCTGCACAACAGAGGCAGGAACCCATCCCATCTGAGAATGGCCACAGGCCATCAACAGGGAGACAACAGGAGGAGGAGGAGGGTCCTAAACCAGGAAGGATTGCAGAGCAGGAAAGATGCTGAGCCAGGAAAAAGATGCTGAGCTGATACCACATGCTGCAGCAAGAGCAACTAAAGAGTTAACCCAATATTTCATCGGCTTCCTCCCTCGTAGCATACATTATCTTTTTGACTGTGTAATATGATGCAAAGTTTTTTAAATGATACAATTGTATTCTATTATATTCCCCTCTTCAGGGAGATTTTAGGCTCATTTTTTGCATGAATGATACCGGCTTGTTGCATTTCAATGCTGACACAGAGAGCTCTGTAGGCACACACCGCAGAGAGGGTTATAGCAAGTGCACGGATAAATGCAAAAACATATGGCAACATGAGGAAACTCTACATTTTTTATTATATAAAAGCAGAACTCGTGTTCCCAGATACAGTGTGCAGGATCTGAAAGATGGAGTCACCGTCTCCTTCAGATGGATTTTTATAGGATTTGCTTAAAATAAAATCTAAGCGGGGATTCTGTGCAAATTTTCCCCTTTGGAGAATTGAACTGTGAATCAAATTTTGCCTGATCCACAGATGAAAATCAGTTCTGGGGGTTTCTTCTCTGGGTCTCCAGTGAGCATTTGTCCACCTTAACTGAATTTAGCATAATCTCAGCTGCAATGAGGCCCCAGGTGCAGAGCCGGGCAGGGAGCAGGGACAGAGCGTTGCACTGCCCAGGATGGAGCAGCCAGGGAATCACCAGAGAGATGCCAAAACCTCCTCCTCCTCCTCACCACGGGGATGGATCCAGCCCCGGCAGCCCCATGGGATGGACAGGGTGCCTACAGCAGTGTTTCCCAGCCCACAGGCCCCATCAGCAGCAAGGCTGAGGGGGCTCCTTGGGATTGAGGTTTCCGTGGTGGCGCATTCCCAAGCTGGGGCCAAAGCCAGCACAGGGAAGCTTTCCCAGGAGAAGAGGGGCTGCTGCTGGCACCCTGGAGCGAGGCAGAGAAGAAAAGCCATGTGTCCTCTCTCAGGCATTTCTCCCTCCTCTCCTGCCTGTTCCCAGCCCTGGTCCCACTCCCTACACATCCTGATGTCCACCTTCACCTGGCTGGAGGAGCCCACAGGAAGGTCCTGGAGGGTTGCCCACCCAGGAGAGGGCTCTGGTCACAGCTCCTCACTTGCCCTGAGCATCTCCCTGCACTCAGCATCCCCCCACAGTCAGAGTGCTGTCCCAGCCCAGCTGCCCAGGCTGGGGCTCCCCTCCACGGGGTGCTCCGGGGGAGGGATGCTCTGAAGGCTGCCTGGCTGCTGGCGAAGGTCTTAAAAGAAATTATAGCCTGCATAAAAATATTCACTCCAGCCAAGGGCCTTAAACCATTCCCCTGAGCATTGAACAGTGACTGAAAGTGTATTACTGTGCACTTAAGGTTACTGCAGTAACCCAAGGTCAGACAGCAGCACGGTATATCCAGGAGACTCACGATGGATTTGCTTCAGTGCTGGACTGGGAAGGCAGAGCCTTCACCAGGCTCTGGAATTTAACTCAATATTCAATTTACCCTGGAATCAATTTTGATGGAGTACAATTCCCATTTATAATCCCGGGTTATTGCCAGCACTGGCGTTTGATTAGACACCAGCAGACCCAGGCCAAACGTGTTCCCTGTCCCCCCATTCCCCAGGAGCTGCTGGAGCCCACCCACCCTGGGCTGCACCCTGGCACCTGCAGCCTTTGGAAGGAGCAGACCCCCAGCACAGGGGGCTCTAGGAGACACTCCAGCCCTCCCAGGCCTTCCCTCCCTCCTGGAATCTCCTCTCCCGCTGCACCACTCGATGTTTAGAGATGAGAGGGAAGGGCAGAAGAGCTGTAATATTTCCCTCTTAACTTTAAGCTCCCATGAATTTAGAATTCTTTTCTCTGAGGGGCTAATTATATAATTTCAATGTTTACTCAGTGCAGACGGATTTTGTGAGATTGTGCTCCAGGGACACGGGAGCTGGATTTAAACCCTGGGAAGGGAGCCCTGGATGCCTTTATGGCACAGCTCACATCACAACCTGCTGCTCTTCATTTGCTGGGCAGGGGAATCTGCTGCTCCTTTTCCCTTGGCTGCCTTTGATTATTGGTCATTGATGTCTCATTTCTTCACTGCTGCTTCAAAGATAAACACAGGGCTGAGTGCTGGCAGTGCCACACAGCTCTGCCCTGGAGCCTTCCTCCCTGCTCCCCAAACGGCTCCATTTTGCACTTCCAAGCCCACAGGTGGGACCAACCCATGGCTGGAGACCTCCCAGCTTGGGGCTGCAGCTTTCCCAGTGAATGTTTGGTAGTGCTGATGGGTGCTGGTGACCCAAGATCCCCCAGCTGGGACCTCATGGTGTCCCAGAGCAGGGGACCCCTCATTACTGATGGACAGCTCTGCACCCCCTTCCCTTGCTCTGCCCACAGCCAACCCCCCCTGTGCCCCTGAGCGAGGCTCTGCTGTGCCCCAAGGACAGCCAGGGGGAGGAGAGACCAGCCTGGGCACCCCTGGCACACAGGAGGGTGTTTCTGGTGAGCCCAGCTCCAAGCCCAGGAGCATCCCCTGGCAGCCTCCATGGAGTGCCCATGGTGAGGGGGCTCAGCCAGCCGTGGGACACGTCCCCCCTGCCCCGATGGCAGCACTCAGGAGCCACCCTGCTGCCCCCAGACCTGCCCAGGGACCACCCCAGTGCAGCAGAAAAGGAGCAGCTCACCCTCTTGCCTCCAAAGAGGAGAGGAGATGCCCCCACACTCCATGCCTCTCTCCCCTAGGGAACCTGATCTTCATAGTTACAGGACCAGAGAAGCCATTTTTGCCTCTCACCATTAACAGCAATTTATATTTCACATATTTCGTCTTCCTGGGTCAGAAATGGAAATTGTTCTGTGCCCAGCTCAACCTTAAAGTTAAAATTGTGCTTCGGAGCCAGATGCTGGATACAAAAGGGAAAGATTTTGAACTGCAGCTAATTTAACACAACAAAAAATTACAGTATGGGGAAAACTTCCCCTCTCCTGTGGAAGCAGGAAGAGGATTATCCATTTACAGAGTTCACCATTCCCCAGCCATGAGCTGTCCCTTTAACCACTGCTAAATTGTTTTCTGACAGCCCTCGCTGCAATTTTATCCCCTGACATTTGATTTACATATGATCTTTAAGCACCAGCACTGCTGTAATAGCTATTTGGTTAATATTCAAATCAGCCCGTGATGTCACATACCTTGATAGGTCATTTCACTGCGGCTCTGCAGAATGCATGTAAAAATAAATGTAGAACTAATGAAATAAACTGATTAAGGGGAGAAATCAATCGCTTTACTGCTGTAGTGAAGATCCAGCAGTTAATTTAGCATGGATCTGCAAGGGTGCACGTTAATAGAACAGGCTCTCATCTAATTGGTGCCACAGTAAATGAAATACAGTAATATTCCATGATGCATTGGAGGAGTTCACTTCATTTTCTCTGCTCTTTCCCAAGAACTGTTTACAGCACAATGGATTTCATGGATTTCATTATTTATTTCCCTGGCTCAGGAGGCAGAACCTGGCTGATCCCAGTTAACCCCCCCAATTAGCAAGTCCAACCAGCTCCTTACAGTAACTTCTTTAATCAAGACCCGCAGGGCAGGGGAGCAGCTGGGCCTGTTTGTTTAGAGCTTTGTGGAGTGTTTCCCCTCGCTGCTGGAGCTGCTGCCTTGCAGAAAGAGGCACTGGGATGTGCTGGGAGCCCCCAGGGGCTCACTGCCCCTTTGCCCCCCTCGATGGCACTGACACTTCCCAGCCCAGCCCAGCCCAGGACACTGCGGGGCACCCAAAGCTACCAAGGCCAACAGCTGGGGAAGGGTCTGGAGAGTGACTCCTGTCTGTGAGGGGCAGCTGGGGGGGCTCACCTGGGGAAAAGGAGGCTCAGGGGGGACCTTGTGGCTCTGCACAGCTCCCTGACAGGAGAGGACAGCCAGGAGTGTCAGGCTTTGCTCCCAGGGAACAGGGACAGGAGGAGAGGAAACTGCATCAAACTGTGCCAGGGGAGGGTCAGGTTGGACAGCAGGAGGAATTTCCTCATGGAAAGAGTGGTCAGGGACTGGAAGGGGCTGCCCAGGGAGGTTTGGAGTCCCCATCCCTGCAGGTGTCCAAGGAATTCCTGGATGTGGCACTCAGTGCTCTGGGCTGGTGACAAGGGGATGATCGGTCACAGGTTGGGCTCAGTCTTGGAGGTCTCTTCCAACCTAAATGATCCTGGGATTCTGTGATCCAGCAATCCCAAAGCAGAGGCTGGGGTCAGCTGGTGACATTCCCTGGGGAAGGATGTCCCTGCTCCCACAGCTCCCCCAGCACCCCAACCACAAGGGTGCTGCACCCCAGGGCTGTCCTGTCCCCAACTCACCTCCTGCCCACAAGGATGAGACAGAACAAACTTGAGGAGTCTTGGAGCAGTTTTAGAACCTCAGGAAACTCTGGAGGCTGTGGGAATTTCCCATGCAGTTGATCCATACACACTGCCCTGTTCATTACAGCTGCCAAAAACATGCAAAAAGTCCCATCTGGTCCCACCAGGTCTGAGCCTGAGCTCTGATCTGGAGAAACCCCTTGACTGACTAATTACCACACCTCTTTCCTCCTTATTGAAGGTCAACACATTAAGGATGAGTTACCACCTCAAGTATAACAGAAAACAATAAATATTTGAGAAATGCCACCTTGGAGCAGCCTGAACTCCCTAGTCCATGCTGAGCAGGGGGGGAAAACAGCAGCAACTTGTTCCAGGACTTGGGATCTCTGCCAGTGCCCACTCTGCCACCAGAGAACCCTGCCCTCCCTAAAATTATTTAGCTACATTAAAAAAAAATAGCCAAAAAAATGATCTATACAAAAAACTTTGCATAAAAAAGTGATCAATGCAAATTCCTCCGAGAAAATTGCACCAACAGATGGAATCAACCCATTCCCAGCAAATGCCTCTGGCTGTGCAGATGGTAATTATAGGATGTATGTAAATATGGGAGCGCCAGGAAGCACAGCAACACGCACTGCTGAGCCTGGGCTGCTGGGGACGCCTGTCCCGGCCCTTCCCAGGCCTTGGCCAGGGGGAAAACAGGATTTGGAAAGGTTTTGGGCTGTGCTCCCTCTGCCCTGCGATCCAGCTGCTGAAACCACCCTGAACCTGGCGTTGTGCCTCAGCCCTGGGATGTGCCCAGGGGCCACGAGGGGGTGTGTCCTGGTTTAGGGCAAATTTGGGAGAAAACCTCCAAAAGGGGGCTGCTACAGAAAGTAAATCCACACGGCCCCGCCCCCCAACTGGTTTGGGAAGGATTCCTCAGAGAGAGAAGTGAAAAGAACCTGTAAATTTAACAGGAACTGCACCCCCAGCACACAAAATGAACAATACTGGGTGACACCACTCTGTCACCGCTCTGAAAAAGATGACAAATTCAGAAAGTCTCTCCCGGGGTGGTCGCTCTGTTATCAGTCCCTCCAGTGCTGGGGCAGCTGCTGCAGCCACAGGGTGCAAATTCTTGGTGTTTGCCAGGTCCCAGTCCAGAGCAGGTTCGAGTAGGTCCAAAAAAGGGAAAGGAAAAACAGTCCAGGGAAAAATTCAGACTGCTTAGCTAAACTAACTAATGAGCAGAAGCAAGAGCAAGAGCAAAAAGCAAAAGCAAAAGCAGCACTCTGTACTGCCCCGTCTCTGTGTCCCACCAGCCATGGGGGAGTGGGTTGATAACAAAACAAAACAAAACAAAACAAAACAAAACAAAACAAAACAAAACAAAACAAAACAAAACAAAACAAAACAAAACAAAACAAAACAAAACAAAACAAAACAAAACAAAACAAAACAAAACAAAACAAAACAAAAACAAAACAAAACAAAACAAAACAAAACAAAGCATTCGCTCTTCAGAGCCAGTCTTGAAGGCACAGAGGATAATATCCAGCATGAACAGAGCACACAACAGGGGATAGAAGCATCACAACATCATCCTGGGCCAGGGTGGATCCTGGACACTCCTGAGAAGTCACTCTGGCTCAGCCCCAGCTCACTCCAGCCCCAGCACAGCTCAGTTTGGGAATGCTGGTGGGATCTGCCCATCCCAGAGCCCACTGCCACTGCTCCTCAGCCCTGGGCAAGCACTGAGGGCATCTGGGCTCCTCCAGCTCCATCAGCTCCTCCCTGCCACATCCCCTCCCTCGTCCCCCTGTGCCAGCCTTCCCCTCTCCAGGCTCCTGGCTGGGAAAACTGTTATTCCCCCTACTTTTCCAGTGTGATGTCAAGGACTATTTCCAAGGCTACTGTATTTTTATTTTATGTTGCTGTTGACTCTGTTGTTTGGTTTTGTTTTCTTTTTTTCTCTCTTCTGAGAAAAGTGCTTGCAGAGAGTCTGTGGTAAAATGTTAATTGGAGCCAAGTAATTAGACAAAGATAGTTAGTGATCTCTCCCAAGCAATCAGCTTTTGATGCTTTGTTTTAGTGCTGTAATAATTACCATCATTCCACAAAGTGCTTCAGCATTTGACAGGAGGGATGCACGTGCAGCCCAACACCTCCCCTGGGATGGATGGAGTGGGGGACACAGCTCCAGGGGACCCTGCCTGGGGTGACAGACATCCTCCCCTTGTCCCCCCCAGCCCCTGCTGCTCAGGGCTCAGCTCCAGGCACCTTTTCCTCCATCCTGCAGCCTCAGGGGCTGTGCCAGGCTCAGCAGCACGCTCCAGATCAGCTCCCTGGGACCAGATCCTGTTCACACTTGCAAAACTAGATCCAGATTTATTGCTGCCTCTAAAACAAACAAACAAACAAACAAACAAACAAACAAACAAACAAACAAACAAACAAACAAACAAACAAACAAACAAGGAAACTGCACCATGAAGTTCCAAACAGCCCAGGCCTCTTTCTGTTGCCTTCACTCCTGGAAATGAAGGGCTTCAGGGGTGAGACAGAGCCACCAAGGCACCTCCTGGTGCCTGTATGGGATGGGCTGTGCCCACCCTGTGGCCCCACCAGAGCCCCCAGCCCAGCCCCAAGGGGGTGACTGAAGGCTCAGTAACAGCCTTCTGTCTGCCCTCAGATCTTCCAGTGTTTAAAAACGTTTTAGAATTTAAACTCCACCACCGCCCAAGTGATGTGTTGGTTGAGAATATCTCAGCCTGGAAGAAGGGAGAGGTTCTGTCCCTGTTCCTCTCCAGATCAACAGCACTGACTGGAGCAGTGACACACAGATCCAGCAGGCAGCTCCTCCCAGAAGGAATTTTCCCAACAGAAAACCATCAGGAGGTGTCTTCCTGCACACAGAAACATGCCTGGAATTTCCTTCACTCTTGCTGCACGGGGTGGGTTTGGGTGAGGGGAGTCCCTGCAGCCTCCTCATGCAAACAGCCCAGCCCATACAGCCCATACAGCCACAGGCACCAGATTCCACCTGGACAGGAGCCTGGAGAAGTCTCTGGGATGGGACCTTCCCCTGGGATGGGATCCTCCCCTGGGAGATGGGGTCCATCCCTCCACAGCACTCTGGGACCATTCCTGCTGCCAGAGCCACTCCAGGCCCAGAGGTGTGTTCTGATTGCAGCCAGCCCAGGCTCCCCCAGCCCTGCCAGCCTGTCTGAGCTGCTCCAAACAGGGTCCAGGTTAATGGAGGTAACCCAGCAACACTGGGAAAATAAATGCTTTCTTTATGATGCAGTGCTGGGAGAAGCAGGAAACAGGAGAGAGCTCCTGACAGAGAGCCCTGGAGAGCAAAGTGAGCCCTCTGCCAGCCCTGGCTCCCACCCAGCCCCTCCAGGACCCTTCCCCAAGGAGTTGAGCTCCTGCCCACCCTCAGGGCTGGGAGCTGGTGACCCCCACCAGGCACTCACCCCCTCCAAACCCCTTTCCCCCACTTTTATTTCACCCCAGCTCATCAAACCCCATCCTGCAGCCATCCCCAAAGGGACAGAGGGGGATGTGTGCTGGGGGTTTCACCCCACAGGAGTGTCATACACAAGGAGCACAAAGGCAGCCGTGCTTGTACATCCCTCCCCTGTGTTTCACACATCAGCTTTCTATCTTTTCATCAGAAACTGCAGACAGATTTTCTCAGCGTGAGAACTGCCATGGAAATTGAAAGACTGTACAGCAAACATTTTTTTCCTTGATGCCCTGTCTAATTGAGCTGCCTTTGATTTTATTAATCTGTTTTTATTAATATCCTGAAGGCAACAGGGAGGGGAAAAAAAAAAGAAAGAAAGTCTTTGCTTTCTGAGCTGGCTGGTGCTGCTGGTGATCTGCCTTATGAAACAGGGTGGTTCTGTGGTATCTAGGACAGAGCATCCACCTTTCTGAAGCCTTTCTGAGCCTGACTGCCCTCTGAGGATGGGACAATTGGGATTGCTCAGCCTGGAGAAGTCTTTGGAGTGACCTCTCCAAAGACTTCTCCAGGCTGAGCAATTGCAGCCTTCCAGTGCCTGAAGGAAGCCTGTGAAGAAGGTGGAGAGAAACTATTTACAAGGGCCTGGAGTGACAGAAAAAGGGGGAATGGCTTCACACTGACAGGGAGTAGGTTTAGACTGGATATTCAGATGAAATTCCTCCCTGTAAGGGAGGTGAGGCCCTGGCACAGGGTGCCCAGAGAAGCTGTGGCATCCCCATCCCTGGAAGTGTCCAAGGCCAGATTGGATGGAGCTTGGAGCAACCTGGGATAGTGGAAGGTGTCCCTGCCCATGGAAGGGGTGGAATGGGAACTTTAAGATCCTTTCCAACCAAACTATTCCACAATTCTGTCCTTAAGTGATGTGGGGCCAAAAGCCATCTGCTGCCAGGCAGCAGCAGGAGGTGCTGGGAGAAGTGCTGTGGATTCCCCCAGGCTCTGAGCTCACCATGGCAGGAGGAACACGAGCAGGACTCGCTGCTGCTGAGCTGGGTTTCACTGGTGAGCTGTGCAGGAACAGCCTGTGTGGGGTTATTGATGTTCACTCCCTGTAAAAGGCACTGACACGGGATATTGCCTGGTCAATAGGTCTTCAGGGTTCTTCCAGTGGTATTAAATATCAGTTTAAATGAAGTGCCCGTGTACCTTATTAGTTGCTCCCATGGCAGAGCACAGGGAGGTGCGTGGGAAGCTCTGGAGATGGGCACAGAGTGGCCACAGGGCTGGGGAAGGGCAGGAACAGGGGCAAAGACAGGCATGGCAGGGTGTGAAGTGCCCAGCATGGAACACACAAGGGCAGTGCCAGCTGCTGGAGCCAGCACCACACTGTGCTTGCAGGGAATGTCACCCAGCTTCCCTGCCCTGCAAGCCCTCGAGTGATGTCTCACCACCCTAGGATGAGAAATTGCAGAGCTAAAAAGTTCCCACCCACCTCCTACAACTTTCCTGCACTCTCCTCCTCCTCCCCAGTCCCTCCAGCAGAACAAACCCACCCTGGAGCCATTTCCCACCCAGCAGGACAGGGTGTGCCAGGGAAGGGGGGCACTGCTCCCTGTCGCAGGAAGGCAGGAACCGAAGTCACATCGCCTTTGTCCCCCTAGCAGGACACTCCTCCAGCACTTTCTTGTGAAGTTTGGGAGTCCAGGAAGAGCGTTTGATTATCTGATTTGAAATACAGCCCTCCAAAGAGCCCTCCCTGTTGAAGAAGCCATAAAAAGCAGATCTTTGCTAATGTCACTCTCTCCCCGCTGCTCCGCGGCGCCGCTGAGCGCTGCCATTCATCACCCGCGCGACACTTCCATAATGCAGCCCCAGATAATGGCACACCTTCCAGCTCCCCTGAATTGGCTGTCAGGGAAATCGAAGGAGACAAGTGTGAGATGCAGGAGCAGGACTCCTCGGTGGATATGAGGAACGGGAATGCAGCCCACCCCGCCCCACCCCACCCAGCCCAGCTGTGGGGCATAGAGGGGGCTCTCAGGTCAGCCTCGAGGCCCTGGTGATGTCCTGCTGTAGCCCCACATTTCTCTTCACAGAGAAAAGCAAGGCACAATCCTTCCCAAGAATATTTCTGGGTTCAATACTCTCTGAAATGAGAATTTTCTCAGATGAGAAAATGAAGAGAAAATCTGAATGAGAGAAAGACAACACGATTCTTATAATTTGCTGTGCCTTGTGTTTGTGCCAAAGTAGAATGTAACATGCAGATTGTTTACCCAAAGTGATGGTGTTTTGTTTCCTTGGCCTATCAGGGCCAAGAGTGTGTGTGTGTGTCGGCTCTGTCAGGTGACAGCCACGCGATTCAGAGCAGTTCTGTGCAGGATCGAGTGCTTGGCAGGTTCAGTTTTAGATGTATGGGATAATGTAGTATAATAAAGTAATTAATTAGCCTTCTGGTATCCATGGAGTCAGATGCATCATTCTCTCTCCCAGGGCTCTCAGAGCAGCTGTATCCTAGCACCTCCAGAAATCACATAGCACTGGAGTCACCAGCACTACTGAGGCACTGGATAAGTTTGCCTGGAGAAGCTGTGGTTGCCCCATCCCTGGAAGTGTTCAAGGTCACTTGGATGGAGCTTGGAGCAACTTGGGATAGTGGAAGATGTCCCTGCCCATGACATTAATGTCCCTGTCCCTTCCATTAATTCCCTTCCAACCCAAACCACTCTGGAATTCTACAATTCTAACATCCCTGCAAGGCAACACCCCCATGTTCACACCTGCCACTTCCCTCCCTTACTCCCAGCTCCCTTCCCAGCATTCCCAAGCCCATTCAACTCTCCCTAATCAATGCTCCAGGTTCTCCTGCTTTTTTTTTTAGCCACTGCCTCTCCAGGTGTGCGTATGCATTTCCTGACTTGTCAGCTCATCTTGCCTTGGGGGTTTCCAACAGTTTATTCTACCTTTTTTTTGGCCTTTTCAAGTAGAACTGAGTGCATGAGTGCTGAGGGACTGCAGACAAATTGGCCACAAAAAATCTGCATCTCCACATTTGTATTTTAACAAGCTCCTCAAAAGCTGCTGAAAAGAGCCTTGTTCAGTGCCCAGGGACAGGAGGGGAGGGCAGGGTGACCTGGCCAGCACAAGGCCACAGGTCCAAGACAGCTGGGCAAGTCCATCAGAGGCCAAAACCCCAGCAGAGTTCCCCATTCACAGGAGGTACCACAGCCCACAAAGCTGGAGCTCCCAGGTTTTGCTTAAAAATTATAAATTACAAACACCCTGCTCCTCACAGCCACGTGCTGACACCTCAGGTACACGCTGCTCCTGGGGCTCACACACCTCAGGTGGAAAGCCTACAGAGCACATTTTTCTCTTTAAAGGCTGAAACTGCAACTTCAAGCTTCTTTTTTCTTTCCTGCCCTTTGCTCCAAAAACTCACAAGTACATTTGTGGCAGAGGCAACACCATTAAAAACGTGCCTTCAGTACTGCTCAGAGATACAGACTCCAAAAGCCAAGAGTTTCACACAAACACCTTTTTTCTTACCAAATTCTCAAAAGAAGACTTAAAACCATTTAAATACTCAGATTATTAGTTAGAAAAGGCCCTGAGGCTCAGCACTCACCTTCAAACACACATATCTCCTTCTCCTATTAAAAATCATGCTTTTGCTGTGAAAACCATGGAGCTCCCAGCAGCAGTCCTTGGGCATCACCTCCAAATGAATCAGGGCCCCTCTTCCAGAGCTGCTTCCCCCTCTGCTCCTGATTTGATTTCTCCTGCTGCCTCCTCAGGCTGAAGGATCTGCCTTCATCTGGGGCTTGAAGTCATCGAGGGGATGATGGTGATGATGATGATGATGATGGGGAGGAGAAGTGGCACAAGTGAGAGGTGCCACACTCAGGGGCTGTCACTGGCTCCTGGGCACATGCCCTGCGTGGTGGTGGTGGTTCAAGGCTTGCACATTTTGGGCTGGTTTGCACCTCCCAGGGCTCAGCATGCTCAGAAGGGAAGAGAAAGTGAGCTCTGCCAGCTGGGTGCCTTATCTTTGTCTTTAAATTAATATGATTTTGTCAGCTTTATGAAAAATAATATAGCATGTTATTTTTCATAAGCCTGACTGATATCTCCATTTCCCATGGTTCAGCTCAGGCCATAAACATGACCCTGCTTGAGTGATTTCACCTTCTCCATTGAGCAGGGAGCCGCGGCAGCACTCAGACCAAGGTCCTGACTGATTATCGACAAATTAAAAATATAAGCTATTGACCAGACACTGAGATAGAGTCCCTGAGCCGGTGCCCGGAATCTCAATGAGGGTATTGAAGTGGTGCCGATCGATGCCGCAGCACAGCCCCGCTGGCCGCATGCATAATGCGGGCTGGGGGGGGGGGGTGGGAGCTTAAGTAAATAGTTGTTCGAATTAACGAGGGTGCTGGGAGACGCAGCCCGACGGCTTCCTGAGGGCAGGGACGCCAGAAAGGCACCCAGCAGCACCTTCACCCCCTGAGCGAGAGGCTGCAGGAGGAGTGGGGATGGGGGATGTGGGCCATCCCAAGCTAGAGGGGCTGCTTGTCCCCTCCGTGTGGCCCTGCCCGGCACCTGGGGGTATTTCTCGCCATCCAGCAGCGGGCAGGGCAGTGCGGCTGATGGAGGAATTGGTCTCAAACTCCACGAGCACTTGTCCACTCAGCCACGGCTGAGCTGGGCACAGCTTCCCTGGGTCCCCCCTGCACCGTCTGCTCGCGGCTCCTATCCAATGCAGGCATCCTTTGTTTGCTGCTTAAGTGATATCTTGGCTGTCCCTCTAATGCTTGGTGACGTTTGTATTCCTTTAATCGATATTAATTATCTTTTGTCACAAATCAACAAACCCCATTCTTTTTTTTACTCCCTTCCCATTGGTTTGGTGACAGAGGGTGCCTTATTCTGACGGTGGCACCACCAGAAACCTCTCCACCTCCAAAGTTCCTTTTTCTTTCAGCCCTTCTTCCCACCAGGATACCGGGGTCGGGGAGCCAGCAGAGCAGCACGGAGCCCCTGCCCCAGTCCTGCTGCGCTGCTCTGCAAGAGTTAAACCGCGATCGGCGGCGGCAGCAGCGGCAGCATCAGCATCAGCAGAAGCAGCAGCAGCATTTCCTGGCAGCACCGGCGGCAGCTCCGCGCAGCGAGGCCCCGAGCGCGGCCTCTGGGGACGGCGCCGATCACATCGCTGCCTGCATGTTTGAAAACACCGATGTCAGCGAGGCGGCTGCCGGCAGCTCGCTGGCTTTCCTGGCACTGCTGATGGACAGGGTCAGATCCCAGCAGCTGTTGGGGAGGAAGAGGCGCACTCAACAGCTGTGCGGAGTGATGGAAACCGCCCGGGATGGTGCCAGCCGCGGTACGGGGCGGCTCCATCCCGGTCCTGCTTTTGGGAGAGATGCTCTGCTAGCTCAACATCCCCCAGCCCCGTTTTTGGGAGAGATGCTTGCTCTGCAGGCTCAGCATCCCCCAGCCCCGTTTTTGGGGGAGATGCTCGCTCTGCAGGCTCAGCATCCCCCAGCCCCGTTTTGGGGAGAGATGCCCTGCCGGCTCAGCATCCCCCAGCCCCGTTTTTGGGAGGGATGCTCTGCAGGCTCATCATGTCCCGGCCCCAGCGCCACTGCGGGGGAAGCAGTGCCAGCTGCCGAGGCTGGGCAGGGGACACGGGGTGGCACCGCTGTGGTGAGGCTCTGAGCAGACCCACCAAGGGGTTTTGTGGCTGATTTGGGCTGGATTTGGCACTGGGCAGTGCCTGCTCCAGCGCTGCCTCTCTTGATGCCTCCTGCTGTGTCCATAGCCCCAGAGATGCAGGAACCATCGAGTCCCCACGAGCCTGAGCTCAGCCTCCAGTCCCTCTCCGAGGGGTGACCTTTATCTTCCCAAAACTCCAGGTTCTGGAATTCTGTGAATCTCAACCCGCCCTGGTTTTATGGGAATGGGTTTCCAGCCCTTTTACTGCACAGAAATGTGGGGAAATGTTCAAGAAAAAAAATTCCAAACAAACCTCTCTAAAATTAAAAGCAAAACTGCTGTTAATTTTTTATGTCGTTGTCTTTGAGGCAGGATTGTGATAGCTGAGCGTCTCAGCGATTTAACACTCGGAGCTGGGGCTGGGCTAGCACGGGAGGTGCAGATGCAAACCGGGAGTGTGCAGACACCCGCACGTCGTGTTTTGCACAGGATTCCCATTTGAGGCGCGGGTTCCTCTCCAGCCCAGCGCGGCTCGCTCCGCTGATAGCTCCCTCAGAGTGCACGAGTGCCCGCAGTAATGATGTGGAATTATGCAGCAGGCAGCTAATCACAGCAGCACTGCTCGGGGGCGGGGGCACGGCTGGAGCAGCCCCCCCGTTTTATGGAGCGCCGGGCTGCAGTTCCAGCACTGAGGGAAGCTTTAAGCAGGGAGCAGCTACTAACAGATTCATTTAACTTGCTCCAGAGCAACTATAAAAAATCAATTTAGTTCACCAGGCGGCTTGAACTGATGCCAGTGGCAGGGAGCACCTCCCAGCTGAGAGCTCTCCAGCTCTGAAGCACCGCCGGGATATTGCCGGGGCTGATTCAGCAGCAGGTGATGATACAGAGACTGGCTCCACATCTCTGGGAAGGCAGAGGCTGTGGGCTGCCACGGGGTCCAGACACAGAATCCCAGAGTCGTTTAGGTTGGAAAAGACCTCTAAGACCATCGAGTCCCACTTGTGGTCCGTCCCCTCCTTGTCGCCCAGCCCAGAGCTTTGAGCGCCACGTCTTGGGCACCTCCAGGGATGAGGACTCCTGGGGACATGGGGAACTTGGGCTTCAAGTTGGGCTTCAGCTGCGGCTGCTGGGCGCTGCTCTGTGAGAAGGTCAGCCCAACCTTTCCTGTTCTCCCTTCATGATGAAGATCTTCTCTTTAGCCATGTATTTTCCTCAGAGCCCTGAGGAAATCTCGGGAGTTATTATCAGCCTGGAAACGGAAGGGCTGGCAGAGCAATCCCTGTCCTCCCATCCACATCGCCCCTGTGCCGCCGTGTCCCCGCTGTGCCACTGCCCGGGTGTGGCAGCTCCGTGGCCGCTCCTCGCCTTCAGAGCCCACCCAGGCTCGGGTGCCCTGACATTTCCCTGTGCGGGATCAAACATCAGGAGTGCTGAGCCCTCCGCTCTGGTGCCGATGCAAAGCTCTGGCGTTGCACCATGAAATATTCATCGTGCCCCGTCCCGCTCTCCTGCTGCTCCGGCTGCGGCTGGCGCTGGCCCCGGGGCCGCGGCAGCAGCCGGAGCTGAGCGCTTGGAGACCTCCCGGCAAACACAGGGAATCTCCCGCCTGTATTCCTTCCTCGGGCCGCAGGGTTCATTAGGAGAGCTTCCAGGGTGGATCTCGGTCCTGGCGGGGTGGCCTGGCCAGCACCTGCCTGAAGGAACCACTTAAAATCCTCATTAAATCCACTTCAGAGAGCAGCCGGAGGAAAGGGCAGCGATGCCAAGAGAGGGCACTGGGAACATTTGCCTGGCACTTGTCAGCAGAGGAGAGGAGAGGGAGGTGCTCGAATCGATGGTTGGCAGAAGCCCACCTGGCCAAGGGGATCCTTCCAGCCCTGCATCCTCAAGGATATTCACAGCAGCAGCTGGTCCCTGCTCTGCCCTCCTGAGGTTCAGGGGGAGCTGCCGGCATTTCTCTGGGTCTTTCACTGCTGAGCAGAACCCTGTGGGTCCACAGCCAGTGTGTCCCCACATAGGGAATCAGGGCTGGGAAGTTCAGCACCAGGGATCCCACCTCTGCATCACTGATATCTGCCAGGGAAGGGAAACGTGGAGCTAAAACCTCCCGGGCTCCCATTAGCACTGCTTCATCATATGGAGGGGAAAAATAGATCTGGGGCAGGGAAGGGGCTGCAGGAGGGAAGGTGAATCCCTCCTGGAATTTCACCGTGGGCCAGCAATGGGGTAAAGGAGCTTCCTCACTCTGCAAAGCCTGAGCGAGCCCCTGGACCAGCACACCTGGGCACAGCGAGATGATCCCACCTACTCATGCTACAGCTCAGAGGCAAAAATAGCCCTGGCTGAGGAAAGGAGGTTTTTCAGGAATGCTTTAAGCTGAGCGGGTGAGAAAAGGAGTGGGCGAGGGGCTCCTGTGAAATTCGAGCTCTGCCTTTCCTGCACTTTCTAAATGTGGCTGCTCCTTCCCAACCCAAGTGACGCTTCTGTCGCTTACGGGGGTGGCAGCAACGGGGAGGCTCTGCAGGAGGGGAGGCAGAGCCAACCCCTGGCCCCATCCTCATCCTCATCCCTGTCCCTTCCCAAGGGGAAGTGTTCCAAGAGGACAGTGTTGGCCCATCCCACACCCAAGGGGGTGTCACAGCAGCAAGTGGCACTGGGCAAGCCCCTGGTGTTCACCCCAGGTGGGAACCACCACGTCCCACTGTGGAGATGCTGGTGGGACTGGGCAGCACAGCTGTAGCCTTGTGTCCAAACAGCCTCAGAGTGACTGTGACACCCAAAGTGCCACCTCCAGCCAGGGCAGGGGTGTCCTGCTGAGTCCTCCTGTGCAGCTGAGAGCACAGAGAAACCTCAGCCTGCAGCTCCTGAGCCTGCAAGGGGGGAGGGATGTGAGACCATGGGAGCCGTGGTACTCATCATCCCCACCTGGGAACACCAACAGGAGCTGTGGGACTCTTGTCCCTGGCTGGGGACACCCACGGGAGCTGTGGGACTCTTGTCCCTGCCTGGGGACACCCACCTGACAGCAGCTCCTCCGGGGCAGGGCCAGCAGAGCCTCCTGGCCGAGGACAGCCAGTGGAAGGAATCAGCAGGAAACTCGAGCAGCATTTGTATTCCCAGCAGCCCTGTTCTATTCAACTTCACTTCTGAATGTGTTCCTTAAGTTTCTTTTCTCCTCCTGAAAATTTTCCTACAGTGAAAACTAATGCAAAGAGCAGGCTGGAATGAGCAAGCGCCTTGCATCTCAATGACACCTTTAATGTGCCTGTGAATGGAAAGGCTCTTGCTCATTCTGCTCCCGGCTGCATTTGGCTGTTCTGGATGGAGCAAGAAAATCATTAAATACAACTGATCCAGGAACAGGAGCCAGGCATGGACTTGGGTGACCAAGGGGGAGACCCAGCCCCCACAGTCCTGGGGGGTAGGTGAGGACAAACCCAGCACAGGACACCCCAAAGACCCCTCCTCAACACCCCCTGTGTCTGTCTGGGTTGGGGTCAGCATCAGGGGTGCTCTGGGGACACTGCTGTGCCCAAACAGAGGGACAGAGACTGAGCCAAGGTGACAGCCTGCACTACCTGGCAAGGTTCTCCTTCTCCCACCCCAGCTTTGTGTCCCCTCTCCTGCCCCTTCTCTGCTCCCTGCCAAGGATGGAGGGAAGGTCCAGAAGGTTTGGCCACAGCCTTGTCCTGGTTTGGAGGGCTGGAAGCTTCAGGGAAGGGCTGGGGTTTCCCTCCAGGTGCCCTTTTTCCACGGATCTCCTGTTTTCTCTCTTTCTTCTGGGACTCTTGGCCAGGCAACCCAGGCCATTCTGGGATTCCATGATCCCGTGAGTTCTGGGCTCCCAGCACTGGTGGAGCTGCAGCAGCGCTTCCAGAGGAGCCTACAGTAAATCTGAGCCAACACCAGCTTGCAGCACCCTGGGGACAAAGATCCCAGCACCACACCCAGGTGAGAAAAGCTGGTGCTGCCCACACCTACCATTGGGTTAATTAAGCCAACACTGCTCTGAGCCTCAGCAGAGCTGTGTTATAAATAACTTGAGGACACAAGTGTCACTGCAGGTTACTCTCACACAGCCAGTGTGCTGGCCCAGGCTGCCACTGGCAGGGCCACTCTGCTGCTAATTAGTTTAGTTCTCAGCTGTTGTGCCTTTTTTCCTGTTTACATAATTAATTCTGTGAATTTTGTATTCTCACTTAAACCTACTCCTTTTTTTATAGAGCAATCACTACTAAAAGATGAATTTTTTATAAGTTTGCCTTTGTTACTTTAAATTTTTTATAAACTTCTTACCCTTAAGGAATAATTCTTATAGCTGGCAATAAAGTATGTTAATTCCATTTGAAAAGGGAAATGTAAGTTTGTATTTTATTAAACACACATACACACACACACACAGTCCAACTCTCTGCTCATGTGGGGCTGTCCCAGGATCACTGAGGGGAGGGCAGGGGGCTCTGCTGAGCCCTGAGTGTGGCTGTAGGGGGGAGCACTGTTAGTGCATCCCATGGCCATCCCAGCTGGGCTGGGACTGGCTGCTCCTGCATCCCTTGGGATTTTGGTGGTACCTGAGGGGTGACCTGGAGCAGTCTGGGGAGCCAGGCAGGTCAGGGCATGCTGCTCCAGGTAAGTCACACCCCTGGCAGGGATTTGTTCATGCAGAGAGGTTCAGAGAAGAACAAAGAGCTCTTTTCTTGTCCAGTCTATGGGTCCAGGTGTGGGGTGTAAGCAGAGGGATGCAGGTGAAGAACCCCTCTGCAGTGACCTGGAGAAGGCAGGGGGGTCCTGCTGCAGCAGGGCAGGGGTCTGGCCCTGGCTTGGGGTGAGAACAGAGCGTGGGTGGAGCAGGGGGTGCTTCTTCCCATGAATGGTTACAATCCCTCTTTGAAAGCAAACAGTGGGAATGCAAGCAGGGAAAGCAGGATGCAAAAAAAAAAAAAAAAAAATTGAAAATCATTTAACGTGCAGAGGATGCAAAGGAGTGAGGACGGGCTGTGAGCTGGTCCCAGCCAGCCCCTTTGCACCCATGTCCAGCCCCTCCTGCTGTGGCTCTCTGAGCTGCCAGCCCAGCTCTGCCCTGTGCCAGCAGCTCCTGTGGCACAGGGGAGGCTGTGCTGAGCTCACAGCCGGGGCAGGGAGCAGCTCATGAGCCCTGCTGGAGCCTCAGCCGGCTGCGAGCTGTGCCGAGGGCCCCTGGAAATCCTGTGTTTTCATGGCATGAACAGCAACTCGGATTTGTCTCAGCTCAGTGCCTCGGCTGCCTGGGGCCAGCCGTGGGTGCCCCACACTCCCTGACAGGGTGATGCAGGGTGGCAGCACAGGGGTGTCCCCAGCAGCTGTGACAGTGACGGCCGGGGCGCCCTGCCACCCTCTGCGGGTCACCTGTGACCAGACACACGTGGGCAAAGGTGATGCTGGCAGTGCCATTCCCCAGTGTGCCCTTCCCCTTTGCCGCACAAATCCTCTGCTAGGAGATGAAACCCCTTCTTCACTCTGAAAACACTGCAGATTTTTATTCCTTGGGACGGTCACGTCGGTGCAGCGCATCTGCAGAATTACTGAGCTACACAAAACGCGGATCTCGCACCACCCCAGGGGCTGCGGCTCGGGCAGCGCGGGCTGTTGATGCCTCAGAAAGCACGAGCTACCGAAGGAGATAAAGAATGTTTTCCCCTTTGGACAAGTAACCAGCAGCGCCCTGACATGTCCTCAGGTGAAGGCTGCTTGTCTGAAACGATCAAATAAAGGAGCGAGCGGAGGGCAATCAGCAGGGACAAAGAGGCGGAAAGCAGCAGGGCACGGGGATGTGACAGGACACGGACACCTCGGCTGGTCACTGCTCTGGCCGTGGAGCACGGCCACGGTGGCCCCAGCAGGGGATGTGTGCTCTGCTCTCCACATCCCGGGACACTGGGGGGTCCCCCGTGATTTGGGGGCAGGGTGAGGGTGAGCTCAGCAGGGGCTGGGTGAGGGTCCTGCCCCAAGGGCTGTGCTGCCCCTTCCCAGTGATCCAGGGCGATGATAATGGTGTGTGAGCATCTCTGGGCTGGAGCCATGGACAGCAGGGCTTTCCTGGCAGCCAAAGCGTGCCTGGCTTTGGGGCACTCCAGCTCCCACAGCAAACATGGCTGCAGCGAGCTGGTGGGTGCAAAGGGGCTGGCTGGGACCAGCTCACAGCCTGTCCTCACTCCTTTGAATCCTCTGCACATGGAATGGTTTTCCTTTTTTTTTTTTGGCATCCCACTTTCCCTGCTTGCATTCCCACCGTTTGCTTTCAAAGAGGGGTTGTAACCATTCATGGGAAGAAGCACCCCCTGCTCCACCCACACTCTGTTCTAACCCCAAGCCAGGGCCAGGCCCCTGCCCTGCTGCAGCAGGACCCCCCTGCCTTCTCCAGGTCACTGCAGAGGGGTTCTTCACCTGCATCCCTCTGGTTACACCCCACACCTGGACCCATAGACTGGACAAGAAAAAAGCTCTTTGTTCTTCTCTGAACCTCTCTGCATGAGCAAACCCCTGCCAAGGGTGTGACTTACCTGGGGCAGCATGCCCTGACCTGCCTGGCTCCTCAGGCTGCTCCAGGTCACCCCTCAGGTGCCACCAAAATCCCAAGGGATGCAGGAGCAGCCAGTCCTCAGCTCCCACATGGACCAGGCTTTCTGCCATCACCTCTTTCCTTTGAAGGCCTTCTCAAACCAAGCTGTGCCACAGCTCACACGCTCCCTGTGAATGGTTTAGGACAGAAAATGCCCGTGTCAGCCTCTGTCGAAGATGATCTACGACTGCTCAGCCTCACTCAGGCTCCTCAGGAGCAGATCAATGGGCTGCTGGGGCTCCAGACTAATAAATAATAACAATGATAAAAATAAAATACAACTGGTAGTAATGCAGTGTGTTTGTTCACAGGACACATTCCTCACACTTAACAGAGGCTTTGCAGTGGAGCTTAATTAAAAGTGACACAAAAAGCCTCTTCTTTCGCATTTCACTCAAAGCTGGCAGCTTTCTCTTTTGGACAGAGGCCACGGTGTGGTGGTGGTATGGCTGGTGCTGGGCCATCAGTGACATGCACTGGGGACACTGCTGCCCTCAGATGCCACCCTGAACCCACCCAGACAGGGGTAGACTGGGAGAATATACAGACCTGTACACACAAAGCACCAGGCAGTGCAGCCCTGCAGCTGTAACTCACCCTGATTATTCCTCTGTGGGTGTGAGTATTAATGACCCAGGGATCAACACCAAGCACCATGGTTTGCTCACATCTCTCCCAGACTGCTCTCAACACCCTGAAAACTGCAACGAGCTCCTTCCTGGCTGTTTGGGATCCCTGTGTACCCAAAGGGTACAAGCAAGAAGCCCCTGAATGTGTCTGCAGCACAACAGTTTCTTGGATAAAGGGCTGGGAAGTGCTCAGCTGGACACCATGGAGGTGGGAATATCCCTGCTTGAGGGTGTCTGAGAGCCCCTGATGTACCAGCTCCTGTTGCTCCCTTTCCTGGAACCAGATGGGTCCAGCAAGGCATCCTCAGCCAGAGCATTGTCAAAGTCAATGCCTGTCCCAGGCAAAATGTGTCTGAATCACAGAATTGTGGGAGCCTTTTGACTGGAAAAGCCCTCTAAGATCACCGAGCCCATCCCACAGCATTGCCAAGACCACTAAACCATGTCCCCAGGTGCCACATCCACACACAAGGCTTTTAAATCACTCCAGGGACAGTGACTCTGCCACTGCCCTGGACAGCCTGTGCCAGGACTAGAAAATATTTCCAGTGGAGAAATTTTTTCCTGGTATCCAGTCTAAACCCCTAAATCTCAATCCAACTGCTCCCTCCTGCTGCAAGTGACCTCCAGCAAGCACTGGGGGCTACGGGACCTGTCCAAAATTGTAGCAGAGGCAGGGAAGGGAAGCTGTGCACACCTGACCTGTGTCTGGCCACTGCCACTGCTGGAATCCCTGGGAGCAGCACAATCCCAGCAGCGCCTTCAAACACCACTGGAAATCAGGAACCAGCTCATTTTAATCTTTCCCACTTTGATGGCTTCAGATGTGTATCAGCACAGGATGTTTTCAATGTCTCATCTGCAGCATTTTGCTTTGCCTTCAATCAAACAAGGTGGGATAACCAGGAGGGGATCACACAGCTCCCTCCCACTCTGCCTCTGCAGCTCAATACTCACACACACCAAGGCTCAATTATTTGTTATACGCTGTCTAATATTTTCTATAGCAAACAGAGTTTTATTATCAGCTAATATATTGATAAAAGAGAGGGAGTTAGTGGATTGAATATGTAATAAATACAGAAATATACTTGAACTATCGATTGCTGCACTATTGATATCCCGGGTGCAGATTCGCCCTCAGACTGTTGAGTCATGAAACGCCCATCATCATCTTTAATAATAAAGGGGGACTATTTTTGAACACTTCACAAGGATAAAAAAAATCCATTTGCTAAATGGGTTTGTGCGTATTTGCTGGGACTGCTCATGTGGAAAGTGTGAGAGAGGAGCAAAGGGAAAGGTGCCAGCTCTCCACGTGCCTGAGGAAATGCACGCTCCGCTGGGAAACCCACATTATCCATGGGATCAGAGCCACAGCAAAGCCTGAATGAAAGCCCTTTGCATGCCAAAGTGGCAAAATCCATGTTTCCAAAGTTGGGATGTGTGGATTTGAGGGGTGTCTGAACAGACTGGTGCCCCCCATCACTGGGCCACAGTGGCTCCCAGCAGTGCTGGAGCATGGGTTGGCCACAAGTGGGAATTTCACAATTTTCTGTGTGATCCTGAAATTCAGGGAGGAAGAATAAGTGGGGACCCGTGCCTGGCTGCAGGAAGGACAGCACCAGCCCAGCTCTGGACAATGCCTGCAGGGGCTGCCCAGATCTCTGGCTGTTTCTCCACCCACAGGCAATTGGCAGAGGATCACCACTTCCAACGGGAAGTTTGGAAAAAAACGCCCAGGTTTTTCCCAGGGTGTCCTTCTGTCTGCCAAACACACAGGAACACTCGGGATCATGGCTGGAGTTTGTGTTTGTGGGGAATTCAGCAGCTCTGGGCGTGGGTGCAGATGCACACATGGGTCCCTCAAGCTCACTCCAGCCTGAGCCATCTCCAGCCAGCACAGAGCTGGGGAGAAGCCACACCTTTGGAACAGCCTAGTGTGAGTCTTGTGTAAGTGAGGGGGCTGGAATGAGATGATCCTTAAGGTCCCTTCCATCCCAAACTGTTCTAGGATTCTATGGTTCTCAGTCCCTCCACTCCCACCAACAAACTGTGGTCGCCCTCTTCTTCCTGTGCCAAAGGAGGTTAAAGGAGGATCATTTCCAAGCCTCGATATCTTCCTCTCTGAATTCCTGGACATCCCAACACACGTGGGGGTGGCAGACCCAGCCCAGTGCCCCCGTTTGGCGGTGCTGGGTGTCAGCTGGCTGCGGTCCCTGTCTGTGTGCGCCGCCCTCTCTTGCGGCAGATGTAAATTCCTATTTAAATCACTCCTTTGACATTTCAGATCGGTAGCAGCACTTTGCAATTACCAGGGGATAAGAGTGCACACACGACAGGGAGCTTAGGTGACCTGCAGCAACCTGTTAAGTGCATTTACTTATTTGCAGAAAAGAGAGAGGCAGAGTAATGAACTGAAAAGCTCTGACGAGGAAAACTCATTGTCTCGCCGTGACTTCCAGATTAAACCCAGCCCCAGCCGTGCTGGCCACGGCTCCCCGTGACCCTCCCCATTCTCGAAGCGCTCTGCTCATCACCCCCCCTCCCGATCCTTTAATCCCAAGGTTCTGAGTGGGTGGGAAGAAACGGATGCAATTCCCTTCCCAGTCGTGCAGATCCCGGGGCAGCGCTGCCAGAGACCCCCACGGTGGGCAGTGCAGGCCCTGTCCTTGTCCTCGTCCCTAGGGCAGGGCTGCCAGGGACCCTCTGGCCAGGCAGGGCTGTCCCTGTCCCTGTCCCTGTCCCTGTCCCTGTCCCTGTCCCTGTCCCTGTCCCTGTCCCCAGGGCTGTGCTACCCTAGTGGCGCTGGCTCCGGGGATGATTCCTAAGGTTACATCCCATGAAAGGTAGCTCTCAGTGGAAAGACGAGCCCGGCTCTTGAAATCCTATATCCCGCCAAGTTCGGTGCACAGCTGCCCTTGTGTCTTTATTAACAGCCTCTCTGTGCTCCCATTCCGAGGCTCCCTTTGCCTGCCCACCCTAACCCCGCGCTCCCTCTCCCCCCTCGGAGCCCGTGTTCAATTAATGCCTAATCTCCATGACTCTCAGCCGGGAGGCGGATCAGTTACTGCCACCAAGAATGACTCCATTTACGGGGCTCTTTCAGCGGTCGCAATGTGATCCCGAGCCCATGACTTTCCCAGTCCATTCACAAAGTCCTTCAGACACCCCCCTCATTAAAAGGTCCCTCCTGTCTCCTTCGGCCCCACCTTGCTGAGCACCGCAGAGGAGATGCTTGCACTGGGTGGAATTTCTCCCACACAAAGGCTGTCAAGCATTCAAGGGAGCACATCCTTCCTCTGCCAGCTGTGGGGCTCTGTTCAGAAGATGGCAGCAGTCTGGAAGGTGATGGCAAACCCCAAAAGTCAGGGAACTGCTGGCCCAGATGGGGCTGGCTCACCAAACCCTAAATGTGTTGCAAGGGACAGCTCAGAAGTGTGGCACCAGCTCAAACGTGCTTGGCAAAAATGGGGGTAAATGAAAAATTCCCAGATGCAGTCACAGTGGAGAAAGCTGCAGAGGGAACGTGGTGGTCCCACAGAGTGACAAAGGAAAAGCCAAGGAGAGGGAAGGCAGATGGGATTTCCCCATCCCTGCTGTCAGAGTAGGCCAGGTGGAGGTGAGGGCACCACAGGAAGTTGAGCTGGTCTGGAAGAAGGAAGGAGGATGGCCCTGAACCCAACAGCTCCCTTCCAGTTTGAAAGGATCCAAGGGCAGTAACAGGGAAGGTAGGATGGAGAAAAGAACCCTGGGATCCCTGTGCCAGCTGAGCCTGGCATGGCCAAAGGAATCATGCCATGGGAATCCAAACTCATCTCCCTTGCATTTTAGACAAGTCTGTGGTGCACCAGCCAAAACTCATCACAAAAGTGTTAGTCAAATTATTGGTTTATTGGCCATAAACTGTTGGGGGTTTATTGGTGATAAACCACCTGAGAGCAGGTGGGACTGAAGGATTTGTGTTGGCTGTGCTGTGCCAGCCTGGAGGGATGCAACGGGCACAAACCTTGCTGCTGCATCCTCACCACTTCTAGTTTTAATTTAGCTTAAATGTTAATTGTCCAATTCACTGAATTTACATGTTTCTGGCTGTCTGTATTTGGCAGCTTGTTTGCATGACTGGAAACTCTTCTGACCTTTTACATCAAATAGATTTTGGATCCTGGGAAATCAGAGGATGAATTATGTTCATCCAAAATGTTTTCACCCCATCGAAGCAGCAAGGGCATCTCACCAGCCTTCCCCCCAGCAGGAAGGCTCAGGGTTGGGAAGGGAGCAGAATTAATTCCAGGTAAATATTAGTGCTGGGTAAATGGTAAAAATTGCAGAGAGTACTTTCTGAGGTTCAAAATACACCTTTGATTTGGCTGGATTGTCTAGCAAACCTCATGTATTGATCTGCAGGTTTAGGGGCTATTAAGAAAAATTCTCTGCCCAAGAACTTGAAACCAGTCAGAGTCTCTGGAACAGCACGTTAAGAGTCAAAGAACCTGAGAACCACAGAATCACAGAATGTTTTGGTTTGGAAGGGAGCTTAAAACTCATCTTCTTCCACCCCCTGCCATGGGCTGCCCACCTTCCTGAGTCAGTTATGAAATTATCTTTGTTTTTTGGGGCAAAAAAATAAATATTTAATTGTGGTAATGGCCATCATTTACATTGAAAATTTTTTCCCAAGCAAAAATTCCTCACTAAATGACACCAAAGGCTTTTGAGAATGATGAACTTATCTGAGAGCATTGCTCTCTGTGCTGCTGAATGTTCTTACCAGAAAAATGGCTAAATTTAGCAAATATTGAAAAAAAAACCAAACTAAAAAACAACACAAACCCAACAGAAAATAAAATAAAAAATACAGTGGGCAATAAAAAGGGATATTGTGGGTTGATATTGTGGCAGAAAAGGCAGAAAGCAAATGAGGCATTTTTATACATAAAAATCCCCCAACCCTGGTGTGTTCCACCCAGTCCTGGTGCTTGTTCCTGGGCTATCCACAGGCAGAGATTCACTGCCACAGAGGTGCAGAATGGAGCCACCCTCCAGGGAATCTTTGGGTGTCCCCTTTCCCTGGGGAGCTCCCTGGTGTCGTTTATCCCACACATGGACACAATTCCTTCCTGAGATTGGGCTGCTCCCTGTTATCTTCCCTGTGCCAGTGGAAGATGCTCCTCTAATCCCTTAAGATTCTGACTCCCATTTTCCTTCCAAAGGCAGTGCTTTATCCATCTGGGTGCTGCTCACAGCCATGAGAAGCCCCAGCCTTTTCCCTTTGCCAGCTTTCTGAGCTGTTTTTTTTTTTTTTTTTTATTTCTCACAATTTCCTTTCAGCCCTGAACACTGTTTTTATGTCTGCCCAGTCTATTCCTCTGTGCAGATAATCCCATGACTTGATTTTCAAATACATTTAATGTCTAGACAGGGCACTGGATCCTTTGTGATTCCCTCCCTGTTCCCTTGTTGGCTCAATGTCCCTTCAGGCAAGAGGCACTTTCTAAATTCCAAAATTCTAAATCCCGTGCCACGTCCACCCCACTGGTGTCCCAGAGCCCCTGGGCCGTTCTTCTGCCAGACTTTCTCCTCATTCTACTCATAAATAGCCAGGAAAAAAAACCCAAAAATCTGTGGTGGGATACAGCAATTGTAAAGGAAGAGGATAAAAGGAGCAGCCATCCAGGTGGGAGCACCTGCCCAGCAGCCCCTCTCACCCTCTGCAGCATCTCCAGGAGGAGCAAAGCTCTGCCCCTGTCTCAGGCATTCCCAGAGCAGGGATCCAGCACACATCCCTGGGAGATCCAGCACATATTCCCACTCTCCATCCATACATCAGGACAACCCAATTAAGTCATTTACCGGGAGGACCTGGAGATGGCAGCAACATATAATCACAAACATAAGCAGTTTGTACATGGTAATTATATATTCTATTTTTTTTTATCAGTGCAATACAGACATAAGATTATTTTATGCTTGATATCATTCTAATTTTTGATCCATTTTTCCCCCAACTTAAAAAGGATTAAGATTTGCCTTCTGGTAATAACTTTGAGAATGCCAACTCCATAAGTATTGTGCTGCATTGTATTAAACTGATTATTAGGTACTTTTGCTTATTGTTAACACCACTCCTCTTCTCTAGGCCAGCATCTGAGACATTGGAAAGCAGATGGTTTGAATGGTCAAGCTGAAAGGCCAGAATATTTTTTAAATCTGTTTTAAAATAAAACATGCTCTTGCTTTAAACTCCATCTGATAAAACAGAGCAGAGTAGATGGGCAAGGAGAGAGGAAACGCCGTGCCTGGCTTTGATCATTTTCAAAAGGAATTGTCACGTGTGATTTTCCAGAAGATGAAGGCACCAGGTGAAACTATTTCATATCCTGAGACCTTTCCTCTGCTGAAGCAACATCTGCTTCTCATTTTCTGCAGGTCTGGAGGGCAGCCTGACCCCCCCGGTGCCATCAGTCCTGCCAGGGTGTCAGTGGCCAGCCGAGGGTGGAAAGGAGGGTGGAGGGGAGATGAAGAGGAGTTCACCCCCATCTAATGAGGGGTGGGCAGGCAGCGGGGTCACTGCCAGCTCCTGGTGACACAGGGACCAGTCCCTGGTAGGTTTGCAGAAGGAGACCCTGATGGGAAAGGTCCCAGGAGAGCAAGGCAGGGTAGGGAAAGTGTCACCCTTGGGAATGGGTGAAAGCCAACAGCTTCCAGCTCCTGTTCCTCCCCAGGGACCCCAGGGAAGGCACTGGGGGGGTCCCCTGTCCCCTGGCACAGGAGGCAGAGCAGCTCAGGCAGGAGGCTGCAAAGGGTGTTTCACTTTCCTGCTCCTCAAAAGCCGTCTCCTCACTCCTGATTTTTTTTTCCTTTCTTCCCAGCCTCCATCCCTGCACACATCCACTGACTCACAGGCTTCCCATCACACAGCAGTGCCCATAGAAATGGGTAGAAGAGCTGGAAATGGGAAACAACCCCTTAGGGGGAAGGTGGCAGAGCCCCCCATGCCATCCCTCATGAGGCAGCCCATGGTGACATGGGACACATAGAGCCAGGGTGGCACATTCCCACCCCTCTGGCAGTGAGGGAGAGGGTGGGATGCTTCCCACAGACGTGGGGACCGTGGTCACCCTACACATCCAGGGGTGGAAAGCCCCTTCTTCCCTGTGTCCATGACCCAAGGGTTGGTCCCACTTGTCCCAGCCCTGCTGTGACACTGCCACAAGGATGTGCAGGACGCTCCCAAATCCCAGAAATGTGGCTGTGACACAGCCCCCACCCATTTCAGCACCCCAAGGCATCTGCCTAAAACCAGGCTATGGTCAAAGCCAACATTAATTATAAGTAGTTCCTTAATAGCTGAAAATAACTGGTGCAATGCTCTCTGTTTGGTGCCAGTAGGGAACAAGCCTGGAGTAAATGAGCTCATGGTTGGGAATCAAAGATTAACAGACTATCGAGGAGTAATTTCTTCTCCACATGAATTAGCAAACTGTGGGTAATTATTGTGGACAGAGCTAGGCAGGTTCATTTGACTAGGTCAGTTAAGAAAAGCCTGGGATAATTAAATTGTCTCTAGAGCCAGCAACAATGCTGGAGTTGGAAAAGGCCATTCTTCCCTTGCTGCTCCTCTTCTGGATGAATCATGCCTGCCCTCAGTGCCACCCTTGGGGGCAGACCTGCACTGGTAGAGGCAATTTTTATGGTTATTGGTTTGTCTAGTGACAGACTAAACTGATTTGGGGGTGGCTGGACCCAGGACTGCAGCCAGCCTTGTGCCAAAGGGGGTCCTGGTCACCCACCCCTGCCACAGGAGCTGCTCTCAGGGCCACCCTTGCCTCTTGCAGGGGGCTGGGCAGGGAGGTGACAGCCATCCTCTGCAGAGTGACAGGTGCTGAGGTGGGTGACACACTCACCTGGTTTTGGCAGCCTGGCCCCCGTGGCAGACTTAGTCCCCCTTGCCTGTGCCCCCCTGCCCAGCGAGCTGCCGTGCCCAGGGCAGGACCTGGCCTGCTGGTGCCTTGCTTTGCCTTTCCCTGCAGACAGGGAGTGGGAAAAGCTGTGTGCAGAAAGCCTGGATGAGGGGCTGGGCTCAGTGGCCACTCACACGCCTGTGGCTGCCTGAAAGGAATAACCTCAGCATCCCTTGGGAGCTGATCCTGGAACAGGGAGAGCTCGGGAGGCTCCCAGCTCTGCTGTTTTCTCTGGACATTACCTGGATGTGGGATGCACCAGGCATCTCTCCTGGTGCTTGATGCCACTGGAAAAAGGATGCAGCGTCATTAAAAATAGAAACATGAAAGATTATTTACATTTCAAGAATAGCTGAGGTCCTTAAAGAAACTTCCATCATCCTTTAAAGGCTCTTAGTCAAATGCTCTTCATTATTAATGCCTGTTGGCTTTATTTAGCCTATGACTACAATTATATATTTATGAGGTAATCAGCAATTGGAAATTTCCCTGTAATGGTAACTGGAGCTTGGCATCCAAATAAAATGAACACCATTAAGAAAGTATTGCGGTCATTGGGGTGGATCAAGTGTGCTAATAGCCCAACTAACAGCAATTAAGTCAATTAACCATTCAGACATATGCTGCTCAATTTCCCTGCTTAAACAGCCCGGTGCATCTGCGAAATTTGTGGAACTTATTTATGGTGTAAGCGGCTGCGAGTCATTATTAACCAGGGGAAACAGGGAAAACAAGGGAGGCTTGTAAAAAATTAACTACTGCAGCAAAAAAAGATCCTCTAATGGCCCGTTCCCCTCGCCATTGGGGAACGTTTCCTTTCCCAGGGTATTTATTTATTACATTTGGAGTGGCTCTGGGCAGGCTGTGGCACAGTACAGGTGGATGGGCACAGGGGGATGGAGGTGCTGTAGGGACAGAGCCACAGGATGGACCCTGAGCAGGACAGCAGGAGAGCAGGAGCAGTGTTGGACGCTGTGTCCCTCTGTCCCCTGGGGCTGTGACTCAGATATGGGGGAAAGGTGCAACAGGGAAAAGGAAGGAGACCCTCATCAGCCCCTCAGCCCACGGGCTCACAGCTCCCCATGCACAGGGGACACCCTGGAGCCAAGCACCCACTCCATCCTCCTCCTCCCCAAGCCCCTTGTTTCTCCACGTCCCAGACAGCCCCAGGTGGTGACACAGCCCTGAAGCCACCAGCATTTCCATCAGCCACCCTTCATCTCCCGAGCTCTGGGGACTTGGTGACACAAAGTTCTTTTCCTTCTCCTTCCCCCTTCCAGTTTCCTGCCATCTGTCCAAACGAGGATGTTCCAAAGTTTTGTTAAGTGCCTGTTTTAATGAAGCCCATTAAAGTTAACCTGGCCATATAATATACAGGAGAAAACCCACCATAAATATAGGTAAATAGAGATTGTAAAGATAAATAACCGTGCAGGTGTGTGAGGAGTGATAATGTGCTCTATTTACTGTGCTCCCATAACGGGCCAGTAAAAGATACTGCGCCTTTAATGACTCACTTTCTGCTGGCAGCCGGCACTCACCGTTAGCAAGCTAAGGATGCAGTGACACAAAAAGCTTACAGATAATTAAATATTGATTTTTGTTTTCTAATCCTATATAAAAATTGTCCTGGGTCTCCCAATGGTAGTTTCATCTCACTAGGACACAGGGAGGGCTATTAACCCTATTTGGTTTCAAGCTGTTGTAGAACAAATAAACAGGGAGGCTTGGAGAAGCCAGGCACTGCTCTGTGGGCAAAGAGAGCTGCCAGCCCTGCCTGCCCCCGTGGTCCTGCCAGCAGCCCAACACCTGGGCAGGTGACCAGCACTGAGGCACTGCAGCTGCAGCTGTTTTGGGGAGGGTCACAGTGGTTTTGGCTGTGTTGGTTTGGGTGGGTTCCTGTGGCACGGGCACCTCGCAGTGCCCCCAGGAGAGCCCCAGGGTTTGGCGTGCAGGGGGCAGAGGGGGGATCTCCAGGGCATCCTCCCTGCTCCTGGCAGAAGGAAAATGGATGCTCAGCCCTGTGCAGGAGGGGCAGCTGGGACAGACCCTACATCACAAGGTCCCTGCTTCTTTCACTGCATCACATCTCTACTGTTCTCTGATGCTCCTAAATCCACCCTGTGCCCAACAGGTTTAGATCATCCCGAGAGATTTCTCCTGGAAGATGCTGTTTTGAGTCTCATGCAAAGGGCACACAAAACTGCAATGCTCTATCAGAAATTTGGGTTTCCACTTCTGCAGAGCATGGCAAGAAGCTGCTTCCTGCAAGGAGGTGGCTGGAGGAGCTCAGAAGCAAGGACAGAGGGACCTAGCAGGCCCTGGGGCTGAGGGTTCATCTCACGGGGCCAGGCCAGGAGCCAACAGGGACTTCAAAATGGCCTCATCAGCTGAGACATGGGCTTGGCTCAGCCTGGCTCTGCAGCACAGTCACAGTGTGGGGATTGAGAGGGGTTCTGCACCCCCTGTGACAGCCCAGCCTGACGGTGACTGGAACATGGGGAGCAGGGGGTGACCCAGCATGCCTGCCCCAGCACGCAGCCACCTTGCTCTGCAGTGAGAAGAAAGGTATTAAAATAATATCCTCCAAGCCTGCCATGCATGATGTTTTCTCTCACTGTTGGGAAAGCAATTGCCTCCAGCAAAGATCTATTTCCTCGGCTGCTCATTCCTGAGCTCACGGCGAGTGCTGCCTGCACTGTGGAGCGGAATAAACACTGTGGAGCGGAATAAACCCCACAGCCACCACTGAGCAGCTCATTCACAAAATGAACTGAGGGGCCTCCCCTCCCAGTTATCCTTTCAGAAGCTCCATGCAGCATAACCCACACTGTTTACAGACTTTGGGCTGGGAGTAAATCCTGTTGCTTTACATAATTCCCTTCCTTTGGTAAATTGTGCTGTTTCTGAAGGGAGAGAACATCCCCTCCCCACACTCCTTCCAATGCTGTGTGTAAATGAGGCCGTCGTTGGAACATGCTGGATGAGTCTGATCATGGGGAAAAGAGCAAAACATCCTCCTGAAAAGCTGCATGCACCATTTGCTGAGAAATCTTAAATATTTTCCTTGCAGAAGCTTGTAGACTCAATGCTTCCCTTGCCAACGTGCTGTGCACGCTAAAGCCCCCTCAGCCATGAGGGGCAGTTCAAGAAATAATGAATTCAAGCATGCCTGAACTTTGTGCTGATCCCAAACATCCTGGGACAGAGAGCTGGGGCTGTGATTCCCTCACTGCCACATCCACTGGAGGCTCAAGGCTCTGTGCTGTCCCCTCAACCAGCCCCACTGGCTCTGCTCTGTCCCCACCTGGCCTTGGCTCACCTGGATCAGAGCCTGAGGAATCAGGAAGGAGCCTGGATGAAGCAGCTGACCCAGGAAATGCTCCTGAACTGAGCAAACAACCACAAGATCTCTTGTGGTTGTGTGACTCCTTCCCTCTGCTCCTCTGGGGGTTCTCAGCCCAGTTCTCCTTCTTCCCCACCAGCTGCTGATCCCAGCTCCCTCCTTGTCTTGTCTCCTTCAGGAGACCTGGCAGATCAGCAGGGAAAAGTGTTGGCAGTGCCAAAGGGCTTCCCCAGGGGCACCAGAGAGCTGGGGAGGCAAAGCAATCCCAGCATTGTCCCTGCCCTCAGGCACAGCCCTGTCCTGGGGACCTGCTGTCTCTGGTGGCACGATCAGAGCATGATCCCATCTCCTGTGGTGCTGGAAATCCTGCGGGACCACGACTCTGCCTTCCCTTCCCTCTTCCCTTTGCCCCCCCCCCACCATTCCCTTATGGGAGCTGTGGACCTGCTGCAGCTCAGGCTTCATTCAGACATTTCAGACTACCCGATCCTGCAGCCACCCAGCACCCCGACCCACACCGGGGTCTCCTGGGGAGGCAGCTGCCTCCAGCCTGGGGGAGTGGAACCAGAGCTGCGCTGCCAGCCGCGTCCTCTGGAACGCCACCAGCACAAACACCGGTGACATGCCAGGACATCTGCCCACTCCATCTTCTCTGAGCAGCAAAACCACCCCAGCTCCTGCCAGGGCACGGCCAAGGCAGCCCCCACCCCAGGAATGGTTTGTGGGTAACCTGGCAGCTGAAACGCTGGGGGGACTTTTCAGGCACAGCCACCCGGCAGCCGCTGATTGAGACTCAAAAGAAATTCTTTGAGGGCAGCAAGATGTCAGGCCAACGCAGGAACAGCAGCAGGTTTGAGAGTACAGACGCGTTAGTCAGAGCTGATGAATGCTGGCTTGTCAAGCCTCCCCATTTCAGTCCTGGATTGCCTTTAAAGTTTGCCAAGTCACTTTTCAGCATTTGTGTGGGCAGAAGGAGACGTGCAATTAAGCTGCAATTGCTGCACCAAAGCCGAATACTTTCAAGTTTGTTATTTCCTCAAAAATGACAAAACGCTGGGATCGAGTCAAGGAACAGGACGGCAGCTCCTGTTGCAAAGCCGCCGTCGGCACGGTGCTGCGCCTGTCCAAAGCTGGATCCCTCTTCTGCTGAAGGATGAAGACGTGCACATCAAAAGCTACATTAGCATTTGAGAAGCAGGGTGGGGAACGGAGAGCCGGCATCCAAACCCTGCTGGGAGCGCAGGTGACGTGAGACCGTCCGTGTGTCTGTCTGCAGGAGCCTGCGGGGTCACGGAGCCGCTGCAGCGCCCAGGGGCAGTGACAGAGCGTGACACCGGGGCAGGATAGGGGTGGCTGGGAGGTGGTGGCCGCAGTGCTGTCCTGAGCCCAGATTTTGGGGGTGAATGAGCTCATAGAGACCCTCTGGAGCCCGCCAGGGCTGCCAGGAGGGACAGGGCTGGCCCCACGGTGGGCACTGCTGCCAATCCCCACGGGCTGAGGCATCCAGGAGGGACCCACAGCTCTTCCAGTGCTGGTGAAAAGCCA
Source organism: Serinus canaria (assembly GCF_022539315.1). NCBI lineage: Eukaryota > Metazoa > Chordata > Aves > Passeriformes > Fringillidae > Serinus > Serinus canaria. The sequence continues at coordinate 9,215,076 of NC_066329.1, read as the reverse complement.
CTGGCCAGGTGGGGATGGACGGCAGCGATGGCTCTGAGCAAGATGTCTCTGCCCTGCCTGTGGCTTCTGCACCTCTGCCATGGCACGTGCCAGGTGTACCCCTCTGTCCCCTCCCTCTCACCCTAAATCCCAGCCCATGGCTCTGCCACCCACCCACGCCACACCCGCCCACGTCCTTTTCCTTCTCTGCCCTTCTGGGGTCTTGGCATGGCTGGGATTGGGGTTTTCCTGCAAGGCTCTGGCAGCCTTTTGAGCAGCCAGATCACTATTATTCCCAAAGATGAAAGGGACAGTTTTGTGGATCCCTTTTCCCCCGAGGTTTCCTGTCAGAGCCTGCAGATGCAGAGCTGCGTGCTGCAGCCCATCCGTCCTGCCCATAAACCATCCCGGCTGCAGAATGAATCGATTTGGAGCCTGTTGGCTGCTAAACTGAATTAATTTCACCCTAAAGGGCCTCACTGAAATGCAGAAAAAAAACCCACCAAGAAACCCAGGGGCTGGGAAATGGTGAAGTGCCTGTGCTGAGGACTCACGGGGCATGTCACGATAATCCCCGAGAGTCACCAAGCGGCAGGGACAGGAGTCACCCGCTTGGTGTGAAGCTTTTGGGTAACATATTGCTTTTTAATCAGCACTTAAACACGAAATGCTCTTTTCCATCTAATCCCTGCGATGATTTCACAGCAACTCCTCCTGCCACCCAGTTTAATGCAGAGACCGACTCCTTCAGCAGGCAACGTTTACCCAAAATATGTGATTTCATTGAACAGTCATTTTCCGCCGCCTTTTTGCTGACTGCACAAAGCTGCCTTTGGGTGCAAGCAGCTCCACTGCCAGCTCTGCTTCCATTCCTGCTGCAGAGAGGCAGCAACAACTACAAAATAATGAATTAACCTGTACAAAATAACCCAATAGTTGGATGGGGGAAGGAAATGTGAAGTTTTGGTGGTGTATCCCGAGTGTGCTGCTGTAATCCTAGTGCACATGGAAGGGGGTGAGCTGCAGAGCCCTGGGGTGATCCCTGCCAGTGCTGGGATTTGGGGGAGACCCAGAGCTGGGCAAGGCTTGGCCCTGGGACTCGCATGCACTGAAATGGAGGTAAATGCAGGAGTAAGTCAATTTACTTATTGGGATGGGAGCATCTTCTGGGCACAGTGAATAATTCCAAGCAGCTCTGCACAGCAGTGCTTGGGGCTCACTGCTGTGGGGGCTGCCCAAGTGGCTTGGGGCTCACTGCTGTGGGGGCTGCCCAAGTGGAGCTCAGGCTTTCTAATCAAAATGACTAAATTTGGTGAAGTCTGAGCTGGAGTGTGGTCCTGGTGCTCCCCACCTGCCCTCCCAGGCTGGCACAGCCTGTGGGACACAGACGTGGCTTTAAACAGAGCCCAGTTTATCTCTGGTTAACTCAGCCATGGGTTTAAGCACGGCTTAAACTGCTCTAATCCGGAATGGAGGAGGTAAAATCCACAGACTTACACTGGCTTTAGTAAGTGATGTTGAGCAAAGCCAAAACTCACTGTCCCTGTGAGCACTGAATGGAACTGCAATGCCCTTGGAGGCTGATGGGATTTGTGCTGCATCCTGGAGCCCAGATTCCTGACCCATCTTTCTGGAAAAGCTGTTTTTCCCCCAAAACAGCACGTTCTTCCACACAGGGGCTGCTGAGGATGTGACTGGCAGGGCAAGAGGCTGTCAGGGCTGAAACCTGGGCGCATCTGCTCAGGACCAGGACAATGGGGTGCACACCTGGCTCCCTCCTTCCCTTTTGAGGTCATCACTACTGATGGCCAAAAATTGTGAGTCCAGAAACCATTTCTCTGGAAATTGCTGTTCTATGGGAGCAGACCTCCTGCGGCGACATGCGAGGGATTTTGACAAAGTTTAATTCCAAAGAAAATTGAAACAAAGTATCTCAATAATGCAACAATGTTCTTTTTAACATTTTCCAAATGTCACATTTTGATATTTCGCTTCCAAATGTCTTTTCTTTAGAAATTTAGACTAGTTAAGAAAATTAAGAGGAGATTAGATTTCTTCCCACATTGTAACATCTGTGTGAACTCTGTGGTTGTGCAGGGCAGGGGGGACAGTGGGACCCCAGACCTGCCCCCTCCTGAGGGATTCAGAGGGATTCATCCCCTGCAACAGCTCCCAGCCTTCCCCCAAAGCCTTTGGGTCTGTAGAGATGCACAGACTGAAATTTCAGGCAGATTGTTGGGTCTGAAAATCCCTTTTTGACCTCAGAATAAATACACAGACGAACAGGGAAAAAAAAAAAAAAAAGGTTTCATGCAAATCAGACTTGGGGAAAATTCAGAAATTATGTGTTTGCCACTGGCTTGGAGGAGACTCATATCACAGTCACCCAGAAAAAGGAAACATTGTCTTTTACTTGAAAGTAAAAATGTGAGAGAAGGGAGGAGAAAGGGAAAAGCCTGAAGGTGGGGCATGGGCTGGCTGGGGAACTGAGTCCTAAAACCAGCCAGAATCCAGGGCTACAGGAGATGGGGTTGGGCTGGGACCTTCTCTGGAGTGGACATTGCTGACCAGTCCCTACTGCCTGCTGTGGGAATGTCCAGTGCCAGCCCAAGGAACTGAGAAGGGAGGGAAGAACTACTTGTGTCAGTCCCTGCTAACTTTAAAAAGGCATTTCTGAGAGTCTTGGGGTATTTTACCTACAAACCAGTGTGAAGTGTCAAAGGTGGCATGGATTATTGGGCATTTCCTTGGGGAGCAGGAAGGATGAGTGCCAGTGACCACAGTGATTCCTTCCAGTCTCCTTTCAATGACAATTTCCAGCAGAGCTGTAGAAGGCATCGACACGAGGGAAAACTGCAAAACCCAAGCACGGGCAGAGATCCATTCCCCACGATGGTCTGAGGAACAAAGCGCTTCCCAGGCGAGTTCAGCCCCAGCCTGTGAGCAGGAGCCATCTGGGCCGTGGGCGTGCGTGGGCGCCTGGCAGGGCGCGGGTGCCCACTCCTTCCTTCCTTCCTTCCTTCTTCCCCACACCCCAGCACGGCCTGGGAGAGGCAGGACAAGGAGCTGGAGGGGTCTGTGTGTCCATATGTGTGTGTGCATGCGTGTGCATCCGTGTGTAGGCGTGCTGGGGGAGGAGTGTTTCTGTGCTCAGAAGCCCCACAAATCCCCCCAAAAACTCTTCTTACATCTGATGGCATTGGCTGTCACAGACGAGCCCATCTCTTCTTCTGTGGTGGATCATGACCTCGGTGCAGGAAGGGACACCTGCCCCAAATTTTGTCCCTCAGAGCCCAGCTCCACTCCTCAGGTGTGTTTCTGCAGGAAAATGACAGCACTGTTAATTATACCAGGGTTATCTCACCACCAGGTCAATGCCCTGACGTTTTCCACAGAGCTGCAGGGTGGCACCAGGTGGCATAAAAAATCCCGGCACCCACAGGTGACTGAGCAGAGCTGTCCTGGCACTCAGGGAGTGCTGGAGCTCTTGCTGGAGTTCACTCCTCCCGTGGCCTCCTCAGCTTTCCCAGAACCTGCACACAACCTCTCTCCCACAAAAGTCTCCGGCCGCGTCTCTACAACATCTTCAAAGACGTTTTCCCGCAGGATTCGCCGAGGTCTTTTCAGCTGCAGCCTGCTGAGACGCCTCTTTCTCAGGAAGGGGATAAAGCAGCCCCTCCAGGTCGCGGCTTGCGGTGCGGGGCTGGCTCTGGCAGAGGCGCAGCGGCAGCGGGGCATCCCCCGGCGCTCCGTGTGCGGCTGCCGATAACAGCGGGGCCGGGAGACCCGAGCGTGCCGGGAATAGCGAGCGCTGCTCCCGAGGCTGTGAAAGGAGCCACGGCCCGCGGAGACGGAGCAGCCTCCGCACAGCAGCAGATAAGGGAAGATAAGGGCAGGCAGCAGGAAGCCACGAGTCACGGGGTGGGGTTTGAACGCGCTTCAAGAGGAGGTTGTGCCCGGTTCCGATGGTAGGATAGGAGACCCTTGCTCCTTCTGATATTTTAAAAGGCTACATGAAGGTTGAAAATGTAATTCTAAATTCAGATTCATGTCTTCCTCTTCTGCTCCTTCAAAGCCCTAAAGGAACAGTTAAAATTTCAGAGGAATTTTTTCCCTCCTCTGCAGCATCCTCAGCATTGCCTTTGCTCAGCAGCCTGTAGCAAACACAGGCAATGAGACAATAAAACGTGACAGGTATGTTCTGCTGGTTGAAATCCACTTCCATGCAAGAAGAAAGAGATCGAAGGCTTTGGCTGGGGGAAGAAGGGGGTTTGTGTAGCTGGGGGTTTATTTTCCCCTGTTCCAGGGCTGAGCCCCAGCTGGCTGTTCCAGTGGGGTTCCCAATGCTGACCACAAGGCTGAGGGTGCCAGGTGGCTCTGGCCAAGCAAGGGGGTATTTGAGGGACCAGCCCTCCTCATCAAACCAGAGATGAGCAATGCCAATGCCCCTTGTGTCCCACCCTTGCCCTTGGCTAAGGACAAGCCAAGCTCCAGCCCTGGCACACACACTCTGCACAGGAATCATTCCTATTTGTGGGTTTGTGGGAACTGAGCTGCTTTTTAAAGCCCCATTTTGCTACTGAGATCTGAAGTTTCCTCCCCAGCCCCCAGAAGAGTGGGAGACAACCTGTCCTGTGAGCCATCCTGTCCTGCCACCTGCACAGCCATGGACAGGGACCCCAGCCAGGCTCTGCCTTGCTTATGCCAGTATAAACCCACACTCCCCAGGCTTGTTCCAGATTTATGCCAGCACAACTGAATTGAGCAGGTTAATAAAAAGCTCCTCCATTAATAAATGGAGAGCTACTTAAGATCATGAACTTCATGATGATGACAAGGTCATGCCCACCACTTCTGCCCTCATAACTTCTCCAGCATTAGTGCCACTCACAGTTCAGCTTCCCTGTGCAGCCACAGGCAAGGAGGAAAGATGTCTAAATGTGGGAGCAACTCCCAAGGAATCCAGGGATGGATCCCTGCAGGAAGCAGAGCTGAAGTGCCAGCACACCCCATAGCTGGGGGGCCCCTGGGGTCTCACTCCCCCCTGTGGCTTTCTCTCCCCCTCTCTTCATGGCTCCAGCTCTTGAAATTATGTCACTCTCTTCTTTAACCATCTGGCTCCTGCAAACAAATATAAGTCCTCCTACACAGACCCGCTGGTGACAGGCCTGATCCTTCCCTGGCTGACACCAGCACCTCCCTGCTGCCTTGGGAGAGGCTGCTCCTCCTGGAGCAGCATTCCCTGCCAGCAGAGGCTCTCCTGGAGAGGCCACAGCACTGGCAAAGCAGCTCCTAGCCCCAAAGTCCCCCTCTCCTCCTTCCTCAGGAGCTGCTGCTGGTGGGTGGGCTCTGCCCTGAGCACCCTGAGAGTGGCAGCAGGACCTGGCAGGGCTGGTGTCACCCTGCACCCCAAAACTGGCTGACGTACCTGCTGGCAGTGGCACAGCCGGGGCACAGCAGGGGCTGGAAGGTGCCAGGTGCCACCCACCCCCCTCCTGGGCAGAGCCTGGCAGGCACTGACCCTCTGCAGGTGCTGGTCCCACCCTGGCATCCTGTCAGAGCTCCAGCTGGAGCAACAACTCCAGAGAGTTCACCCAGACTGAGGTCCTGGCCCTTGGGCTCTCCCAGGCCCTGCCAGTGTCACTGTCACCCCCAGCACACCCCACAGGACTCAGCCTCCAGGAGCAGCTGCTGTGAGAGGGCTCCTGGCAGAACCAGGGAACTCCAAAGGAAATCCCAGAATTTTCTTGTTCTCCAGGTCTGGGCAATTCTTCTCAACACCTCCCCAGGAAAAAAAAAAGAGTGTGTTTGAGTCAATAAAAGCAGCTGGCTGAATAATGGCCATAAAATATTTCATTCTGACTTTGATTTTGAGAAACTATTAAGGAACAAGATGAATTTGAAAATGAAACCCCAGCAGCCCCTTGCAATGAGGCCCCAGATAATGCTTTAACCCTATTAAAAGGTGGGGGAGGTGTTATTTCAAAGCAAAAACTTATTAACATAGAAATGTTCCTGCAAAAATAGTTTCAGATTGATACATTTCTGACAGGTAAAAATTGAACTGCAACACTGACAACCTGCTGTGCTTGGACACAACACCTTAGCTGGGGTTTGGAGGGATGCAGGTGATGGGGTTTCCTCACATTCAGACTGTGCTCAGACCTGAGTGAGTGAAATATTCTCCAGTTCATTACCAAATAAATAATTATTGACCATAGGTGAAATCAAAAGTTCTTGTAAGCCAGCTCTGAGGTCAGCAGAGTAACTGCTGGTGTGCAGAATGCAACTATCTCTTTCTGAATACTATTTTCATATTTTCTTTTGACTCATCAAATAAATTTTGAAAATCAGGGAACAATCTGGGTCAGCAGGGACCTTAAATCTCCTCTTGTTCCATCTCCTGCCACGGGCAGGGACACCTTCCATACACCAGGTTGTTCCAAACCCTGTCCAGCCTGGCCAGGGATGGGGATGCACAGCTTCCCTGGACACCCCTGACACCTGAGGGGGGGAAGGGGTGGTTCTTGGGACCCCTGACCCACCATCCTCACCCTGCACAGGGACCCACTGCTCTCCCAGTGGTGAGAAACTTCTCCCAGCCCTGGCCCATCCCAGGAGTGGCTGCCCGGTACTTCCCCTTGTCTATTGGTGTCTTTTGATTACAAGTCTGCCTTGAAGAGACACTAATTGCAGCCTGCACACAATGCTGGTAATTATGCCTATTACATTTTGATTCATTTCCATATGTCAACACTACTACAAGGGGGATTTTGGGGAGGGGGGCAGAGCACCGTTTTATAATCGTTATTGTCTGCAAAAAAAAAAAAAACCTGCCCAGAGCGTGAGTGAAGTGTTCTTTGTGGAAATTGAAAATAAGATTATAAATAAAAGTCTTCCTCTGACATCCAGAAAATGGACACTTTAGAATAAATTGCCACTGTTGATCAGGAAGATTGCCACCTCCCTTTTACATTAATGAGGCAAAGACTCTTCAAGGCCCTAATAGCAATATGCTGGAGGATGTCATTTCAATAGCTTCTTTCTTAATAAAGCTTGACCCTAATATTCCCTTTGCTGTCACAGGCTTTGTCCTGCCAGACACTGCCGTGATTTTTAGCTGCTAATCAAGAGGAAAAGGGGGTGGGGGGCTGAGAGCAAGTGGTGCAAAGAGCTACAGAAGCCCCAGCAAAGGGGTTCTCCTGTCCCCAGCCGTGGTGGGACCCTGGCTGGTGGCTGCTGGGGGGACACTATGCTGGCAGGTCACAGGGAGAAGTGTCTGAGCCAGCCCCAGAATCTCACCAGGAACAGCTTTTCCAGTAGCTGATGCTCCCAAAAGCCCAAATGTGAGTAGTATGAGGGATCTGGGGGGGCTCAGCCTGGAGAAAAGGAGGCTCAGGGGGAACCTTGTGGCTCTGCACAGCTCCCTGTCAGGAGGGGACAGCCGGGAGTGTCAGGCTTTACTCCCAGGGAACAGGGACAGGAGGAGAGGAAACTGCATCAAACTGTGCCAGGGGAGGGTCAGGTTGGACAGCAGGAGGAATTTCCTCATGGAAAGGGTGGTCAGGGACTGGAAGGGGCTGCCCAGGGAGGTTTGGAGTCCCCATCCCTGCAGGTGTCCAAGGAATTCCTGGATGTGGCACTCAGTGCTCTGGGCTGGTGACAAGGTAGGGATCAGGCACAGCTTGGACTCGGTGGTCTTAGAAGTGTTTTCCAACCTGAATAACTCTGGAATTCTGTTAAAATGTTGCCATGGAGGGTTTGAGCCTGGGTGCCCACTGTGGGCACTGCAGGGACATTGACTCACCCCCACCTGCTGCGGCACCTCCCCTCCTCCTCTGCCTCTGTGGCTCATCCCCCCCCAGGTACTGCAACCAGCTGATCCCAGGACTTGCAAAACTGTGGGCAGGCCTTATTTAGCAATCCATAAATATGAGTTAAAAGGGCATTGTGGTTGTTTCTGTAAAAATGCTACTTGAAAAACCGGGTTCCTCGTGTTTCCTGGCGGATCCCCTGCCTGTCACTCGTTGCATCAGTCGTGTCATGGTGTGTTTGGAAGCTCAGTGTAACGTGATGTGACTGTGGCAGCAGGCAGGAGCTCACAAAGGGATTCTCTCTGCCAGGCACCCAACCCCTTCTTTGAAGATAAAAACAGTTGAGTTTTGTACGAAGCACTGAGGCAGGAGGGAGTTTTTGGAATTGTTGTCAGAAAAACAGAGAATGCCAGACTGCACTGGGTTGGAAGAGACCTTAAAGCCCATCCAGTCCCACCCTTAAAGCCCATCCAGTCCCACCCTTAAAGCCCATCCAGTTCCACCCTTAAAGCCCATCCAGTCCCACCCTTAAAGCCCATCCAGTCCCACCCTTAAAGCCCATCCAGTTCCACCCCTGCCGTGGGCAGTGACATCTCCCACTCTCCCAGGCTGCTCCAAGCCCCATCCAACCTGGCCTTGGGCACTTCCAGGGATGGAGCAGACACAGCTGCTCTGGGCTGTGCCAGGGCCTCACTGGAATCATGGGGACAGTGGGCAGAGTTCATGAGAGCCCCCCCCGTGCATGTTCCAAACTCCAGCATTGCCCCCTGTGCTCAGCCCCTGCCTTGGTCCAGCCCCAGCTGCACACGCAGCTCCAGCAGCTCTGTTCTGCAGTGTGAGAGAAGTAAAGGAGAAGAATGCAAAAAATGCAGCACTCAGGGCGTGTTTAACCCCCCAGAGCTGCCTTCAAAATAATCCAGCCGGTTTTGAAGGCAGCCAGCACAGGGCTCTGCGGGAGGAACCCTGCCCTCTCAGCAGTGCCCACGGCACAGGGACAAGGACACTTCTGCATCCTGCCCCATCTCCAGCATGGAATGTGGTAAGGAGGAGCATGGCCTTGGGGGAGTCCTGAGAATGTGGAGAATTGGAGTGAAAAGCAAAGCTGATTGCTAACAATCCGTGTTGGACACTTTGGGACCTGCCCTCCTCTCAGAGGGAGCTGCCCCAGGAGCAGGGACAGCACCAGTGGCACTCACAGTGTGACAGGGACACAGGCACCCACTGGGCACTGGGCTCTGCAGTCCAGCCAGCCCTCGGGGCTGCTGGACACCACTGCCCAGCAGGAAGGGACTTTTCCACCCCCTTTAGTTTGTGGAGCACTCCACAAACTAAACTGCTGCTGGGCCATCGGTGTGTGGAGCAGGTCATCATCTCTCAGCATTTCAAGAGGCTCCTGTTTTAAGGAAGTGAAATTTTAAACCTCAAAATGGCAGAAAAGCCCCATTTTCCCTGGAAATAATGGCAACAAAATTTTTTTCCTGGATTTGTACCAAGCTGGGTTATATAAAAATGAGATAACTCGAAAACATAGGGGGATGTGAAGTGTTTGCTTTTTCAGGTTCCTGATCTGAGCCTCTGCACACCCCCAGGCCCACCGGGTTGGGATGGGAGCTGGGGTGATTGCTACTGGCAGGAAAACAGAAGGAAGTATCCAAATTATAATTAGCCAAAAGTTTGTTCTCAAAGCACCACCATGTGAGCTCCTTGCACCCCCTTCACCAACCCAGCACTGCCCAAACCTTTCCTGTGCCTATTCCCAGCCCAGCCCCCCCAAAGAAGCTGCTCCAGGAGGGACCTGGTGGAGCTGCGAGAGTTTTGGGGAGAGGAGAAGAGGGATGATGTATTCCATTTTTAATTGGGGCTTGAGAGCTGCCCACACAGGGATATAACCTGGATGTAACACGCAGACTGGTAAAAAGTTTCTGAGAAGGAAACATTATGACTTTCTGCCGCAGCTCACACTAAACACTCCCTCGGTGAAAAGCCCATGATTGGAAGATTCCTTATTTATTCTGATAAGTTATCATCAGTGTCACCGAGCCGAACATTTAGGCAGAACAGCTCCCTGCCCACACACTGTGTTTGCTGCTTAAAAATATTGCAAATAGCTCCGTGGCTTTAAATAAATAAATAGCTAATGAGTCACACCAATCGGAATTGAATGTCAAGCCGGAGGAAGCGCCTGCCTGGTGCCTACCCAGAAAGTTTGTTAATGTTTGTTAACCACCTCGGTGCCGCTCCGCTGCCGGCGAGATGCGCGGGGCAATCCCCGCCTGCGGGTCGGGAGCCACCGGAGGGGAAGGGGTTAGGGAGGGCTCGCTGCAGAGCACCTGGAAGGATAAATATTGTTCGTCTGCTCCCTTTGCAAGAGATGAGGTGCCAGGGAGCCGTCCTCCAGAGAGGGAAGGCACCAGGCTTTTCCTGGAACCAGGAACAGAGCTCTCTTTCTGCTCCTCCTGGAAAAGGAGGGACGTGGTGCCCAGGGGAAGGCACGGATGGCATCACTGGGGGTTGTTTTTGCAGCTGTTCTTGCTGCAAAAGTGCTGGGCAGCGGGATGGGGACAAGGGGCAGGGCCACCCCCAAGGCAGCCTGTCACCCCCTCATCACAGCCCTGGCACGGCCTGAGCATGCCAGGGGTGTTCTGTGAGTGCTGGTGGTCCCAGCACAGCTCTGCTCGGGGCTGGAATGCCAGCTCCAGAGAAACCCTCGGTGCCCACCCGCACGCCCAGGAGTGATTCACCAGAAATGTGAAAGAAATTCAGCTGCTGTTGGTGTGCCAGGGAGTGAGTGGGCGCTGGGAGGTGGCACCATCCCTGCTCCTTCATTCATCTCTTGCTGATGGAGCTGCAGAGCTGCAGCTGAGCAGCCCCGAGGCCCATGAGCCACGTTCCCCTGCCAGGAGCACAGGGATTTCCCTCGGAGAAATCCTGCCCACCTAAGAACAAAAACCTTTGCACCATTGATCAGTTGGAAACCTGGGCTCAGGGGTCATTTCCCAGCCTCAGTGGACTGATGAGGCTTCCTGATGCTGACCCATCTGAGGTCCAGCCAGGAGTTGAAGTTTTTCCAAGGGAAGTCAGTTTGCTATTAGAAAAAATTCCTTCACTGAATGAGTGGTCAAGCACTGGAGCAGGCTGCCCAGGGAAGTGATGGAGTTGCCATCCCTGGAAATGTTCCCAAAATGAGTGGACAGGCACCTTGGGATATGGTTTTAGTAGGCATGAGGGTACTCACTTGAAGGTTAGGCTTGATGCTCTTGGAAGTCTTTTCCAGCCTTAAATGATTCCATGATTCTGTGAACCTAATTGTCAAAAAACCCACCCTTTTCAGTCAAAATAGTTCTGAGGGAAAATATTCAGTGAGTGCCATCCTGGCAGGTGGCTGGGCACTCCCATGGCACAGGAGGAGCCAGGGCAGGGGAGAGGGGGGCCCAGGCCTGGCAGCCAGACCCAGAGCACGGAGCTGGCCCTGGCACCCCGGGCTGCCCACTGCTGGCAGAGCCCCACCAGCCTGGGGCTTCGGTGGGGGAGGCAAGGAAGGAATGGAAAAATCATCACACACATTGCACAGATGGAAAGAGTTTACAGCCCTCCTCACTTCCTCATCCTCGTGGTGTAAATTATACGGACAGATGTACAATCTGGGAAGTTGTCCAGATTTTCTTCTTTTTTTTTTTCCTTTTTTTTTTTTTTTTTTTAATTACTTTTTTTAAGAAGAGGGATGCTAAAACAACACGAGCTGTGCCATGTCTAGTCCTTGGCTCTTGGTGTTAGCTATGGGAGAGGGGAAACCAGCTCTCCTGGCAAGTGGTCAATGATCCAGAAAAGTGTGGAGCTCACCCGTGGCACCCTCCTGTAGTCCAGCCCCTCTCCAGCAGGCAAGGGGGGCACTGCCAAGGTGCCTTTGGAGAGAAGCAGGAGATGGAAACCCCCTGACTCCAGCAGGACCAAGCACTGCGGGGGTCCCTGCCGTGGTTCCAGGCTGGGTGGCTGCTTTCCTGCACTTGGATATAAGCAGCTCCTTGGATATTTACTCAGTTGCCAGGAATGAGAGGGAGGAGGTGGATGACAACATGTTTCCAGTGCTTTGCTTTGTGCAGAGATCCTCAAGGCAGCATGTGTGTGTCTGTGGAGGGCTCCGTGTGCTTCTCAGAGCTGCTTCCAAACAAGGATCAAGTCAATTTTCCAAAGCATATTCTCCCCCGTCAAACACTGCTCTCACTTTGGAGACTGTCCATGGCTTTGACACTCCTGTGGGTTTTCTACCCACATCCCTGTGCCAAAGATACCTTGGCATGAGTGGCAGGTTGTGCTTGGCTCCTGCTGGAGGGAAGCAGAGCTGATCACAGAGCCCCTGGGGCCGGGCTGGTCCCCAAGGCCCAGCTGGCAGCTGTCCTTGGCTCGGCCACCAGCGGGGGACAGGCTGGAGCTGCAGCATCCCCCAACCCCACAAACATCCCTTGCTGTGGCATGGCCACACTGCCACAGCCTGCCTGGGACACAGGCTCCTGCTTTCTGAGTGCTTTCACAGTCTCTGTCCCACTGCAGGCCTGGTCCCTCTCCAGACACCTTCTTAAGATAAATAACTGAAGAGTACACCCCAGTAATGGTGATGAGGAACCCACCCTGAGGGACACTTTGGTCCAACAGCCACCTTGGGGTCGTGTACCTGGGAGGGAAAGGTTGGAGTGAGCATTTCCTCAGTGCCCAGCTGCCAACCACGGTGCCACCAGCCCTGCCCTCAGCCCGTGACACCCTGCTGGGCTCTGTGCCCGGCTGTGCAGCGCCAGCCGTGCCCTGTGCCCGGCTCTGGGCAGCGTTGGAGGTGGCAGAGAGGGAGAAGGAAGGGGATCAGCCAGACAAAGGGGCAGTGACACCGCAGGGAGTTCCACGTCTCTGCAAGGAGCCACCCTGGGTTGGGAATGAGTCACGGTGCAGAGCCCTGCCGGTAATTAAAGGGCTGGGCGGCTGGAGGGAATAAAAGCTCATTTACGCCTGGCTGCAGCGGGGCTCCAGGGCTGTTTGCAGGAATTCCCAAACGCAGCCCTGCTCTGCTTTGTTCTTCTTGGGGATGGATTTTTGTTCTAAACCTCCAGAGAAGCAGCGAGAGCTCACGTTGGTCTCCTGTGAGCCACTGCAGAGCCATGGAAAACATTTCCACACTCTGGCCACAGCGTTCCCCCTCAGCTCCCTGCCCCCGGGACCTTTCCCAAAACCTGTGTTCTGAGCTGCACCAGCTGCCAGTACCACAGAAAACAAGTTGCACCAAAGCAAGGAATAAAATCCAAGGCATCTGTGTGCTTTACACTCTAAATAGGCACTGCCCTGCCACCTCAAACTCCGTACCAAATCACAAGCAACAGAGCAGAAAACCAAATTATTTTCAGCTGTTACACTGCTTAATTTAATATTTCCAATGAGCTCCTTTTCCTTCTCTTCAAGAATGAAATGCATATTTGTGCTGTGTCACAAAACATTAGATTTTGTCAAGGCAATTCATTTTTCAGTGGTAATTTGTAAGTGCACACCACACCACACACGGGCTGGGGAATTTTATGGCTTCTTGCAGAGGCAAGGAAAATAAGAAGCACTCAAAGTAGTGATGAGAGTATGGAAAAAAAAAAAAAAAAGAGAAAGAAAAGTGAGAAGAGGTGACAATAACAGACAGAGCATTCATCTCTCTCAGGCTGGGGAAGCAGAGGATGCCCAGGGAGCAGAGACGGGCGCGGGCGCTCCGAGGCAAACCCCGGCGGCGGTGCTGGCGGGCGCGGAGCGCGTGTTTGCAGAGCGCTCCACAGAATCTCAAACACAGAATTTAATGGGGCATAAAACGGGCTAAATAACCTCATCAGCTTAATAATAAAGCAAATAAAAACCAGCCTGCTTTTTGGCTTGTTACAGCATGAGGGACTATGGGAGACGAGGAGGTTCTGCAGCAGCGCAGGGAGCGCGGCCACTGAGGATTGGACTCTCTGGGGTGTCAGGGGGTGCCAGGCCCTGCTTGGATGCCCCCAACTCAGCTGGATGGTGAGGATGTATCAGCCAGCCAGCCAGGGACATGCCAGGACAAGGAGGGACGGGGAGCTGCCATCCACCTGGGATCTGTTGGAAGACGTGGCTGCTGCAGCTCCGGACGCGCAGGGCAGCATCCAGCAGTGCCAGGTGGAGGTGCCAGGATTCCAACAGCGGCTCATGAGCTCTGCCTTGGCCTCCAGCAGAGCTGGACTCAACTCTCCTCTCCCCCAGTCAGCCCTACAGTGCTGCAGGCCCTGCTCCCAAAGCAGGGGAGCTCCCCACGGAGTGCCTGTGGGTACCTGGAGCAGAAACACCCAGGGATTGTCAGTGGTGGCACAGCACAGTGCCTGTGTGCTCCCCACAGGACTCTCCCTCTGCCCCAGCCCCCAGATCCTAGCTGTTTCCCCTCCCACAGTCCCTTCTCCTGCTGCAGGACCCTCCCTCCCTCGGTCCATGCAGCTCCACACCTCCCAGATGTCCCAGGTGAGGTCCTGGAGACCAAACACCCTTCAAGACAGGGCTTGCCCAGTTCCTGGGAGGAAGGACATGATGAGGGAGGGTGATGCTGTAATTAAACTTCTGATTTAAAGGTGAGTTCTACCACAACAGGGACAAAAGGAGACCTGATGGTCTGTTTGCTGTGCTGCACTCACAGGCAGCCAGTTCATTAAACTGGCTACAGGGACTTGCACAGGCCAGATGCAGCAGCAGGAAGGAATCCCTCCCCAGGGCACACCTGGGCCTCCAGCCTTGTCCTGCTCCTCCACCTTTCCCAGGAGCATCAGGCCCAGCCACAGCAGGGACAGGCTGCAGGTGCTGACAGTGCCAGGATGCTCTGTCAGGATTCAACTGACACTTTGGTGTCAGGAGGAATTTTTTTTCCAAATCCAGCTCTCTGGCACCATTTTGGAGGCTGTGTTCCCATCCCCAAGCTGAGCTTGCCAGAGCCCTGGGCTACTCTGCAAAGCTGGGCTGGCAGAGCCATACCCTGAGTGCCAGCACCAGCATCCGCCCTGCTCCTGGCACTGCCTTCCTTCACCACCTCTATTTTGTATTTGCAACTAGTCTCGAGTTAATAGCAGGTATCCAGCCTGTCAGAGCCTGACATGTTGTGACATCCCATAATGTGACAAGTCCTGAGTGATGCCACTAAACGGGATCTTACTGCAGCAGTGCCAGACAGGCAGAGGGTTCGTGCAGGTTGGTACGAGGGCCCCCACCTCAGACAAAGAAATAAATACCCATTCAGTGCCCCCTGCCTTTGGGTGCCTCACTCGCTCTTCTTGCCACCACCAAAGGTCATCCAGAGGGGTTATCAAAAGTTTGGGAAGCCCCTGGAGCCTGGCAAAGCAGGAAACAGCTGCCCATGGCTCTGTGTCTCTCCTCCTCCTCCTCCTCAGAGAGCACAGGACCCTGAGAGGAGGGAGGTTTCAATGGGTTTTTTAGCTCCCCTGGCCCATTTTAGCTGGCAGCACCTCAGCCCCAGCAGCAGCAGAGCCTGTTTGTGTCCCTGAAGCTCCATGAGAAAGGAAGGGAATAAGATTTATAGCAGATTTTAAGGTTAATCAGGAAAATCTTGCAGGCAACTGAGTGTATAAGCTGCTATTGCAATGGCATGATTTATAATGCTGAGGAGTGATTGGGAACAGCATGGAGAGCCACAGGAGCAGTACCCATTCAAATACAAAACCCCATTCCTGTGGTTTGGTGGGGGCTGGCATGGCCACAGCACAAACACAATGTCCCCTGTGCCACAGTCCCAGCCCAGCAAGGAGTGAACACCCCTGGCAGCACCTTGACCCACCAGGGCCACAGGAGGGGGATCCCAGCCTGCCTGCAGGGAGGTGTGACCAGGAAACCTCTGGAAAACTTCTGGAAAACCTCAGTCCTGCACAGCACAGAACCACACCTCTTTTCCCAGAGTGAAATTTTGGTAGTAGTGGGGAAAAGAGAGTAGAGTTAAAACCAGGTTCAACCTTTATTCCCGTAGTGATTTTTAAATTGTCGGTTGTGAGATTTTAAAAGTCTCAAATGATTTGTTTCACCCCAAACAATGTTGCTACCAAATCACACACAGCCTTCCTGCAGCAGAGTTTTCTTGCCTCGCTGAGATTTTTCCTGAAAACCCCTTCAGCTTTAGTTCCAGTTAAAAGGAAGCTGAGCACCCAAATCTCCATATCCCAGAGCAAATTGGCTCTCTGTCCTCCCAGGCTCTGACAATTCCTGTCTCCTCTCAGTTCAAACACTTGTGGACACAGTGAATGTGCCGTGTGTAATTAATTACCTTAATGAGTTTAGTGACCTACCTGTGGATAACCACAGCTAAATGCTTCCTGTAATAGCTTCTCCTCCTCTGCTGAGCCAGGGAGGGAGCACTGGGGGAGAGCAGCCATGCCAGGTGCAGTGGCTGCTTCCTCAGCATCTGGACACATCTGCAGCTCCTCCACATCTCCTTTCCCCTGGGTTTTGGTGGCACTCTGAGGATGTATCCTGGCCCAGCAGCTGTGGCCATGGGAATGGCTTTTTGCTGCTCTTCTGCCATGTTTAATTGCACCAATTTAAATTGGTCTTGGTCACTCTGGGGATATTGGGGCTGGACCACAGCAAGGGGAAGAAGTGGGGTGGTCACCAGTGCAGAAACTCCTCACAGAATCACAGACTGTGCTGAGTGAGGCAGGACCCACAGGGGTCATTGAGGAGGGTCTGGAGGAGCTCAGTCAGTATTTAAATCATGTCTCTAACCAAAAGTTACCCAAAAAATGAAACCCAGGAGCAGTTCCTAAGCTGGCACAGGAGTTCTTGGGGAGCAGCCAGAGAGGGGACTCCACTAGTCACTGCCAGTGTTTATTTGCCTTACTTAAAAATATAAAGATTTTCTCTCCAGTTCTGGGCAGGGGAAAGGTTAATGAATTCCTTCAGAGTAAAGAGATCCTCAGCCCTCTCAGTGGAACAAGGTCAGAAATCAATGCTGGAGGTGGAGCAGGAAGGCCAGGTTGGAAAATAATGAAAAGGGGAAAAAAAATACATAAATAAAGAGTCAGGGGGGAAAAAAAATAAAAATTATAAGCTAAACAAATGACAGGGTGACACTTGCTCAGCTCCCCACAAAGAATATTGAATTATTGTCTATAATTTGGACTATGGAACCTAAATTAGGGCCTCCAGGCTCCAAAGTGCTGCATTGTGTGAGGGTCCAGGAGGGGTCAAACGCTCCTTTGGTTCGCTCGTTACTCGCTCTGATCCCGCCCGTCATTAGCGGCAGCGGCGCCGCACAAAGCGCCTCACAAAGGCAGCGCACATCAATGGTGCTAATTAATTGGATTAATGGAAGGGCAGCACAAATTAGGTCTGGCTTGGATAATTTCAATGAAAACTGAATACCAATCCCCAAAGTCATTGGAATATGGATGAGGCAAATTGAGTTAAAATAGAGGAGACTGCTGCATTCATTAGCCCGCCCACCCTCTGAAGTAGTTGTTTAATATGCAAACTATTAATATGCAAATCAGCGCAAATGAAAAAAGTGTGATTTTTTTTTTTTTTTTTAAGACTCTGCCGAACACAGGCAGCTGCCTGATGTGACAGAGCTGTGCTGCTCCACGCTGGCAGGGGATGGAGGGACCAAGAGCAAAGGGGCTCTTGTGGCAGAAATTCCCTTCCTGTGCTGCCCTCACTCAGCCATGGGTGAACCAGGAGCCGGAACACCTTCTCAGGGCTTCTCCACCCTCCCTGAGAACAGCTTCTCCACGATATCCCATCCAACCCTGCCCTCTGGCAGTGGGAAGCCATTCCCTCTGGTCCTGTCACTCCTGGCCCTTGTCCAAAGTCCCTCTCCAGCTCTCTTGGAGCTCCTCTCATTTAGGAAAGGTGATAAGGCAACTTTCTTCCTCTCTATAACTTCTCCCATGGGAGCTGAGAGCTCTTGGCTGAGGCAGAAGTGAAAGAACATTTGCTCCAGCTCCCCCAGAGCTGTGGGGGCTCGGGCAGGAGGTGCTGGGGCAGCCTGAGACCCCTGCTCACAGTTCCTGTAACCCAAACCAGCACGTGAATGGCTGAATCCATAAAGATTAGCAATAATTCCCAAACCACTTCTGGCTTCACGCTTCCAGCCCTGCAAATTAGGGCTCTATTGTGGTGCTTTCCCAGCGCTGCAGTGCCAATGGCCACCCCCAGACAATTACAGAGCCAGTGCAAAACTTCTTACAAATTGTAATTACCCCTAAGAACTGTTTCCCTCTTCAGCATCCCTTGCTTAGCGGGTGACCCTGCAATGTTGTGACAAATGCCTTATTTGGAATTATTTTTCCGTCTCTAGCTGTTCACCAAACACGCCAGGGGCTGGGGTTTTGGCTGATTTTTTTTCTTGTTTAAATCAGATAATGGGTGAGATTATCTTGCCCCCCCACACTGGCAGCTCACTCTGGGCAGGTTCTTGTGCCCTGCACGGGTCAGGATCTGCCCAGCTGCCCCACAGGCACCTCCCCCTCCGTGGCAGTGCCACCACCGTGTCACTGTGCCATGCTGTGGCCCAACAGCATTTTGTTTCAAGGGAGAAAACTGTCCTGCTGACCCAGGAGGGATGGGGTGCCAGTTTTATGGAGCTTCCTTCATTCCAGAGACCTGTCCTGAGCTCCACTGAGCTGCTTCACAGCCAGCTGTGTTTCCATGGTCCTGATGCAAAGCAGAGGGAAAGAACAGAGCTGAAAAGAGCAGCAGAAGGTGAAGAGCTTGCACACAGAGGCAGAGGAATACTGCTGACGATGATGGCAGCATCCCCACCCATCTCTGGTAGCCCCTCCCCACACAGGTGGGTCACTCCCTTGGTTTGCAGGCATGGCCATGGCTAATTGAGCCCCTGATGAGCTGAAAACCTGATGAGCACCTGAAAAACTGATTGGAAACTGATTCCTTATTGGCTAATTGTGATCTGCACCTCATTTAATGAGCTACACCTGGCCAGCCCTGCAAACACCTGAGCTCTCCCTGCCCTCACAGCAGCCTTAGCAGGTGCTTGACCCTGTGTCCCTGTCCTGATGACCCTGTGTCCCTGTCCCAGCCCTGCCAGCCTGGCTGCTGCCATGAGAGAAGCTGCCAGGGCTGGGACAGGGAACACACTGCCCTGCCACAGGGATGGAGGGTGGCACGGGGGACACCGAATTTAGGTTGGAAGGCACCTTAAAGTCAGTCATATTTCAACCCCCTGCCTTGGGCAGGGACACCTTCCACCACCCCAGGTTGCTCCAAGCCCCATCCAACCTGGCCTTGGGCACTTCCAGGGGTGGGGTAGCCACAACATGCCACCAGTCTAGCCCTGCCCACACCTCGTGGAAGTCAAATGAGAGCAAAGCACCAGGAAACTTTAATGACGCTGATTAAGAGTGCAGCCAGCCTTCCTTAATTAAAGTCCAATGGGTTCCTTGGGCAGAACGAGCCCATGGCCAGGATTTTCTCAGCGAGCTCATTTGGTTTGTTTTTCTGTGCATAAGGGGATGGTGCTGCCATCCCTCCAGGAGCTGGCAGAGCCTCTGTGCTCTTGTCACCCTGTAACAGCTTCCTGGATTAATGATTCTGCAAAGGGCTAATTCTTAAGAGGGCAATGTCTTTTGCAGGCTGGTATTGATCTTTGTCAGCTTCCCCTCGAAAGAAAGAAAATATTGGCTTATTTACAAAAGGCAGCTTTTTGCTGCTGGCAAGTCAGTCTTGAGATCCATGGCTGCTCACATCCCTTGGAAATTGGAAAGGCCGGGGGTGGTTCCTGGAGTGTCAAAATCCAAGTTCCTGAAGTCCAGCAGCCCCCACAGAGTGTCTGGGGTGGGAGGGGATGGGTCTGACTCTGCAGGTGGATGCAGGGCCAGGAATGGGAGAGGGGCTGTGGGGGAGGCAGCCAGTCACTTCATGGCTGAAACAGCTCCTCACCTTTGGGGTGGGTTCTGAAATTGAAAAAAATTCACAATTTTTGACAGTATGCATTAAATAGATTTGGTTTTTAAAAAAAAAAAACAAAACCTTGCATGTGTTTATGTAACAGTAAAGCAAAATACATGGAAACATTCAAAATTGAAAATGAAAAATAATCTAAACCCTGAAAAGTCATTCTAGCAGGTGGCCAAGAAGATCCCTTTGGAAATAGGAAGGCTCCCACCATCAACGTTCCATTCACTGGCAGAAGGCAGCCCTGGGCACAGTTGGGTAGGAACCATTCCCCATCCTCCCTGCCCTGGGAGGTGCCCACAGGGCCCCTCACAGAGGAGCTGCTCCCTCCCTGCCTCCCAGAGACAAACCCTGGGAATATCTGCATGTGAATCACCAAGCCAGGCTGAGCCACAACTGCTCCCAGAGCACCCCTGTGCCCCATGTGCATGTTCAGGTGTGAATGCACACACATGACTGGGTATTTGCAGCTCAGCTCAAGGGGAAAACAGGAATTATAGCATGAAGAAGAAACATGGGGCAGCAGGAGGCTGCTGGGGTGAGCCTGTGCCTGCTGCTCTCAGGGCTGCCCCTCCTGCACCCCTCTCTGTGCCAGGGGTCTGGGCCAGCCCAGGGATGGCAGGACCCAGTCAGCCCCCTGGCACAGCCCCTAACTGGGCTGTTTGCAATGCTGCCCAGCCCCAAAATCATGACCCATCCCTGCCTCACCCAGTGGAAAAGTCACTGTTCCCATTGCTGCTGCCTGCCTGGCTCCCTGTGCCCAAAAACATCATCGAAGAATAGAGGGATGGTTTGGGTTGAAAGGGACCTTAAAGTTAGGATGCCATGGGCAGGGACATCTTCCACTATCCCAGGTTGCTCCAAGCTCCATCAAGCCTGGCCTGAGACACTTCCAGGAATCCAGGGGCAGACACAGCTTCTCTTACCCTGTGCCAGGGCTTCAGCACCCTCACAGGGAAGGATTCCCTCCTAATCTCTTATCTAAACCTCCTGTCTGTCAGTTTGATGTCCCAGAATTCCTGCTGTGACCATTATGATCATGTGCAGGGCTGTGCCACTGAGCACTGAACTGGCCCAAACACTGATCCTGTCACATCTGACACAAAGTGACCACGATGTCCTGACCAGACATTCTGGCAGTGCCCGTGCTCCCCATGCTGGTGGGCACTCCTCTCAGCCAGTCTGTGGGCACCTGGCTCCACAGCCCCCATTCAGCACCATACTAAACAAACAATATTACACACTAAAACAAAAAAAAAAAAAGTAAAAAGCTCTTCCACCCACTAACTCCTGCTGTGCAGAAGGTGCCAAATCAGATTACAGCGCACAGTTGCCACATTATCCTGTCTCGACTTCACTAACGCTCATTAAGCTTCTAAAATCCTTTTTATGGTGTTTATAACACCTCCAGAGGAGTTTACTGTGTAAATATTATTCTACCATTAAATCCTGCAACAAGGCAACCGTCAACAAGTGGAATTTGTAATGGGCCTGCCGAGAGGGCTCGGCTCGCAGGCTGCGGCGCCTGTGAAGTGAGGCCAACGAAAGCAGCCAAGAACACAGTACGGAGTGATAAAGCACTTCATTTTGATGCTTTAAATCTCCTACCACTTGGGCCTGCTTAATGTAACAGGCCCACTGAGACATTAGAGTTGGGCCTGGAGTCAAATAAGCTACAGGGAGCCACTTACTGAAAGCAGCCTTCCACGCAGCGGCTGCA
This sequence comes from Serinus canaria, assembly GCF_022539315.1. Lineage (NCBI taxonomy): Eukaryota > Metazoa > Chordata > Aves > Passeriformes > Fringillidae > Serinus > Serinus canaria. The sequence goes on along the minus strand of NC_066329.1, from coordinate 9,193,617 downwards.
TTAGCGGTTTAACCCGGCTAATCCTGCCCGGAGCTGCCGTGGGCCAACACGGGGCACAGCCCAGTGCCCCTGAGCTGCCACTGGCCCTGTGTGGGGATGGGATACACCCCGAGGAGAGGTGGGTGTCCCTTGGCTGCTGGTGCAGCCCAGGGATGCTCAGGTGGTCGGGGAGCAGAGGATGCTGTGGCCGCACCAACCTGACGCCTCTGCCCTTCTCCCTGCTCCCAGCCCTGCTCCCAGGACAAAACAATGCAGAAAGAAGTCACCTGGAAAAATGCAATGGGAAACCAAAATCAGAGAGGAAAATCTGGGCAGTGGGAGGGTATGGAGGAGACTCTCTGAAGGTCCCACAAGTCTCTGCTCCCAGCACCAGGATGGACAGGGGCAGGAACGTGTCGCACTTCCCTTCCCAAGCACATCCAAGAGCTCACACCAGTCTTATCAGCAATTTGCTTTTGATTCGGTGGCAGAAAATCAACCCCAAAATAAACATATAGAACCTAAGCACAGCAAATGATTAAAAGCCTGTATGGGGACAAGCCAGAAACTCAACTGAAATATTGTGTTTCATGCTAAGTTGTGGAACCCATTTTCTTCAAGCTTCCCCTCCAAAAAAACAAAGGCAGAACCCCAAATTTGGCTTAACTGATAAAAGCCACTTTGTGATGAAAAATCTCAGTTTCAAAATGGCTATCTGAGACGCTTTGAGGTTTTGGACACAAACCAGTCATCCCTCCCTTTTTGGGCCAAAGTCTCCGTCCAACTCAGATCACTTTGTTTCTTACAGATCACTCAACTTACAGATCACTTTGTTTCCTCCCTGGGGTGAATGTCCATCCCTACAAGGCATCCTTCCCTCTCTGGGACTCACCAGAGCACCCACTGCCCTCCCCAGCCCCTGCCCCGGGCAGCGGCCCCGGCATGCCTTGGCACCCTGCGCCTGTGTGGGAGCTCAGATGACCAAGTTTGGGAATGTTGCTCACTAACTCTTACCATGTGTGCTCCTGCTGCTGGGTCAGTGCTGGCAGCCAAGCCCCAGGCAGGCTCAGGTTGGCCAGGACCCTGCTCCTCCTGGGATCCCAAACCCAGTGCCCCCCAAGCCCCTCGGTCCCCCCTGCCCTCTCCTTCACTCACCACACAGGAAGGAAAAAGAATCCCCGGGAGCTGGAAATCAACAGCACCCGGCACAGCTGCTGCACAAATTCCAGGTTTCAAGCAATTTTTTGGAAGGAGAACAGAAACTGAGATTGTTAACTTGTGTGTGGAGGAAAGGGCTGGAAATCCTCGCTGCAGCTTAACTAAAACCTTTGAATTTTGACAAAATCGTTTGGATTTCGTTTTGATTTTGACTTCAAGCAAAATAATTCATCATGCAAAATTAATATGGAAGACAAGAGTAACAATGCAAAACACAAAACATAATGTGATAAATAATGAAACTATTGAAATACAGGCTGGTTCAGAATTAAAAATTGAAACTATCTGATATGAAAATGTCACACAGGATGCTACAGCCTTGTTGAATATTTTTTCTGGTTTACCTCCAACACAAAACTCTGCTGCAGTCAGGTCCATCCCACAGAACACTGGGATGGATGGGGGTGGGATGGAGCCATGGAGGAGTCACACCAATAAAACCCTGATATGACACCCAGGTGAGGAGCCAGTTACAAATGCCCTCCTAATTAATATAAATTGTTTGGTGAGCCCTGATAAACACTGAACACCTGCTTCTGGAGAAAGATGAATGACAGCCCCACATTGGCAGCTCTCCCCATCCCAACCCTGGGAACAGCCTGGCCCTGGCATGCCTGGGGATGCTGGGGACACCAGGACCTGTGACCCTCCAGCTGCCACCATCGTCCCTGTGCTCAGAAGGATCTCACCAAGTTACAAACATTTCCTCTGCTGGCTTTCAGGGCACAGTGACCACCCAAAAACAGCTGTGAAGAGGAGGGCACCTGCGGGCACCGAGGTGCTTCTGGCTGTGCCCAGGCCCTGGGCACTGGATGATGGATGGATGGATGGATGGATGGATGGATGGATGGATGGCATAGGTCTGGGCTGGTCCTGGGCTATGGGATGGCGGGCTGGATGGCGGTTGGTTGGCCTGGATGCTGGATGGCTGGGAGGCTGGATGGATGGATGGATGGATGGATGGATGGATGGATGGATGGATGGATGGACAGATGCTCCTGAGCACTTTGCACGGTGCAGTTTGGAGCTCGAAATACCCCGACCTGAGCAGCAGCGTGTGAGAAAACAAATGTAGTGCTGAGGGCATTCCTGAGCCTGGAGAACGCTAATTAAAGGGTTTCCTTCAAAAGGCAGGCTGGGGTAAGGATCCCAATTATCCCATGGGGACAGAGATTTTAATGGGCACCAGCACACCAACAAAGGTCTGCAGGCTCCCCCTGACACAATCCCATTCAGGCAGCCTTTATTCAGCTGAGGGCAGGGATTTGGGAAAGCCACCATCCCTCGGGGTAGAGGGTGACTTTGCCTTTAGGAGAGCTCTGGGGCAGGGAATTTCCTCCTGCCTGTTCCAGATGCTGCACCCCAAGGGAACACCACCTCAACACTAACAAAACGCCCACCATCACGCTGCTTCCACGGATGCTCTGCTGGCCTTTCCTAGGATCCTTGTCCCATGGTGCCACTGCCAGCCTCCCCCGGATGCAGTCACACCTCGGTGGCAGCAGCAGCTGTGCCATGGTCCCAGCACATGCCCGGGGAGCCGGCGGGGCAGCGGCTTCGTGGCAGCCACCCAGGCACGGCAGCGGCAGCGGTGACTCAGCCGGCAGGAATGTGGGAGTTCTGCGCTGAAAGCCTTTTAATTCCAGCCTGGTGATGAATGGGCAAGGCCTGAAATGAAATGTTCGGAGGCTCAATGTACCGGGCCTCCCGCTTGTAATTATTTTTGTACAGAATATGTCAAGTGTCGTGCTTCACAAGAACTCGTTTAGCATGCAAACATTTTGTGATTAAGTGAGGCTTACTTAATTAAGCACTTTGTAATGACTCTTAAACCAAAGAGTAGTGGATTAGTGCGTCCTATTTGTGTCTATCATGTTAAAGGCGCCGTAATAACAGGTTGCTGCAGACAATTAGGGTTAGAATACAGAGTGGATGGAGGGAGAGCCAGCAGGCACCCGGAGCCCCGCCACTCGCTAATGTCACCAGTTAGTGCCGCCTCTGCGGGGACAATGCGAGCCCGCTCCCTCATCTGCCGCCACGCCCAGCCCCGTGGCCGTGGCCAAGCCCTGGGGCTTTGCACTGCTCGGTGTCACCCACCAGGACGTGCCCCAGGTGTCCCACAGCAAACAGGTCATGTAGGGTGGGCACCATCCTGGGAAAGCATCCCCCTGTGTCTTGAGCACAGACATGCCAAGGCAGGAGAGCGATGAGGATTTTTTGTGGCTCTCCAGCAGCGTGCTGGCACTGTCAAAGCACAGACCCCATGCCTGCTTCCAGCCCCTGGGTTTAGCAGATGGGTAGATGTGGCACTCAAGGACAGGGCTGGGTGGTGGCCGCTGCAGCAGGGCTGGGGGAGTGGGCAAGGGGCGCAGGGCTGGGGACAGTGGGGTCCCTCCAAAACTTCCAAGGCTTTTCCATGGAAACCACCCGACAACAAGCCCAGAAATTCCACTTGTTTGCAGCCAGTGGCAGCCTCAACAAAATCCCCCCCCGACACCCGGGCCCAGTGGGTGGCCCCACATTTTTCACCAGTGACATTGGCCTCCCCATTTAGTGCAGGCAGAGAGGACAGATTATCTCATTACTCCCCAGCCACTAATTCAGTTAAAGGACAAAGTGAGCAGCACATCCCTGGGCGCACACGGCGAAGATGAGAGGCAACCAGGCCCTGCAAACACATCACACCCCGGGACTTGTGCACCAACAAATCACACCCCGGGACCTGTGTGTGTTCACATCACACCCCAGAACTCGTGTTGGGCACAAGGAACCCTGGAGCATCCCCCTGCCATGGGCACAGCCCCACAGCTGCACCACTCACAGGCTCCAAACCCTGCTCGAGGCTCACTGTGGCTACTCTGGGAGCAGAGCAGTTTTATCAGGTTTTATAGTTTCTCTAATTGCCCTTTTTTGGCCCCGGCACTTCTCTCCACCCTGAAAGGGAGGGAGCAGCTCGGGGGCACCCCAAGTGTGATGCCCCAGAGCAGAGGGTCTTGGTCTCTCACCCCCAACCATGCAGGCTGCTCCCTCATTAGCAGAGTTAATAAACCCGACACTGTAATTTACTGGGTTTGCTTTTCCCTTCACCTTTGGAACAGGAGGAGAAGCAGGAGTCACCGCTCCTGGAAAACCTTCCCTTTGAGCTGAGAAACATTTCTGAGCTCAGTAAATAAACATCCCCACCCGCACGTGCACGGGGTGGTGGAGCTCAGGGCCAGTCTGATACAGTAAGAACAATTCACCTTTTTCATCTCAAAAAGCACAAAATTCATTTTTTCCCTTTGATAAGCCGGTGCCAGGAGCAGGCAGTGCCCCAGGAGCCAGAACGGGTGGTGGGGAAGGCTCGTGGCTCTCAGCTCTGATCCCCCGTGGCCCCTTGCCCCCAGCTCCTGGTTCTCAAATGCTCAGAAGACAACAGGTAATAAATCTGGATATTTTACACTTTTTCATTTCCTCTTACCTCACATTTAATGAGATTTTGCCTTTAACAAAGGTACTATTGAAGCTGACTCTTAAACAAGGCCAGACAAGGGTTGGGATATTTTGGGGATGGGTGGGGGAGGAGGGCTGCTAGAGATGGGGGCAGGGTGAGGAAAAGGGAGCTTTAGAGGAGGGTCAGCCTGGCTTTTGCTCAAGCTCTGAGTGAAGGTTTAAAAGTGATTTTGTTTTATCACACACCTGGAACTCATCCCAGTGTTACCAGGGACAAACCTGGTTTTAGCAAGTCCCAGCAGCCCAGGCATCCAAGATTTGACCCTACAGGAAGCACAGCTCCATCGCTGCAGATGGAATTTGGAGTGGTGGGAGGCAGTCAAACACCTCTGCTGGGCATGAGCAGAGGGATGAACAAGAGGCAGGTCACACTGTGCTGTAGGGAAATTCCATGTGCTCCCCTGTTCCTGGGCTTACCTGGCTCTTCCAGCCCTGCCTGGGGTAACCTGCTGGTCAATTCCCTGCCTGGGGTTTCCTGGCTCTTCTAACCCTAAGCTGCACACAGGGAAGACATCTCAGGTTTTTTTCCAGAGTTGAATCAATCCCTCTGGAACAAACAGCAAACCCAGCAGATGTAAAACCAGAGGAAGAAAATTCCCAAACTCCAACTGCAGCTCTAAACTCGAGAGAAACCAAAACATCTCTTGAAACCTCGCACTCCACAAGGTTTTCCCAGCCCTAAATACTTGATATTTTAGTAGCTGCTGAATTTCAGAAGTTCAGTGTTGCTGTGGAGGCGATTAGTGAGGAGAGGGAAGGAGGGGATCAAAGCTCCCTGGCCTGTGAGCTCTCCCAGAGGAGGCTCCAGGTAGCAGAATCCTCTTATCTTGGCTGTGATCACTGTGGCTCTGCACACACTCCCCTCTCTTCCTCTGCCTCTTGTTCAAAGCCACTTTGCACCTATTTTTTATGTCATGGAGAAAAGGAGAAGGAAGGAAGGAAGGAAGGAAGGAAGGAAGGAAGAAGGAAGGACGGAAGGAAGGAAGGAAGGAAGAAGGAAGAAGGAAGGAAGGAAGGAAGGAAGGAAGGAAGGAAGGAAGGAGGAAGGAAGGACGGGAAGGGAAGGGAAGGAAGGAAGGAAGGGAAGGAAGGAAGGGAAGGGAAGGAAGGGAAGGAAGGGAAGGGAAGGAGGAAGGGAGGGAAGGGAAGGGAAGGAAGGGAAGGGAAGGAAGGGAAGGAAGGGAAGGGAAGGGAAGGAAGGAAGGGAAGGGAAGGGAAGGGGAAGGGAAGGGAAGGGAACGATTCCTCAAAGAAAGAAAGAAAGAAAGGAAAGCAAAGAAAGAAAGAAAGAAGACGAAAGAAAGAAAGAACGAAGAAAGAAAGAAAAATGAAGGAAAGAAAAGGAAAAGAAAGAAGAAAGAAAGAAAGAAACCACATTTTAATTGTTTTGATGGTTGCCAAAGCTGCAGGGCCCAGCTGTTCAGTCCCTGCACAGGTAAATGAACCCAGCAGGGGATAAGCACAGCACAGGTGTGACCCCAAAAAGGAGTCCAGTACAGGTGTGATTAGGGGAAAGCTCAGCACGGGTGTGAGCACGGGGGACGAGCACAGCTCCTGGGAGCAGGCTGGCTGCAGCCAGCCCCCTAGAGCCAGCCCTGACATCTGCAGTGCTGAGCTGCAGCCCGCGGGTCTGGAAAAGCGCTGCTCCGGTTCAGTGAGTGCCGGCCGCTGGCAGCTCCCCGTTAAATCGCAGCGTTAATCAGAAACACATTGTCCATATTGTCAACACTTCGTTTAACCACTTCTATAAATTCAGTATTAGTGTTAAAAAAGATTCTGATTTGATGGATGAAATAGTCATCCTCCTGCAAGCCAAACCCAATAAAAGTGAGCTAATAATTCATGGGAATAAGGCAGAAGATACTCTGCAGAGGCACAAATGGGTGAGATTTCCCTTCATTTGCATCCGGTTGGAAAGAGTGGCCGGTGCTGACAGAAGGGTGAGGGAGGAGAGCAGCTCTGTGCTGGCTCCTCTGGGAGCTGCTCATCCCCTGTGGGGCGTGGAATGATCAGGTGAGACACAGCACCCCAAAAATGCCCATCCACACCTGGCCAAGCATTGAATGGGGTGCATAAACAATGAATGTTTCATCCTTTAAATACAGCACAAACTGCCCTGGCACAGCAACTTTCCCAGACCTTTCCTGGCTTTGTGCAGTGTCACCTAGAAGTTGTTTTGGGGGGCATATTTGAATTATCTCCTTATTATCATTTTTGTTAGTGTCTCTCTAGTCTGCCCTCCCTCAGAGGGGTTCCCTGGGGAAATATCCATGGGAATACTGATATCCCAGAGCCAGCCAGAGCTTGCCCATCCCTGCCTGAGCCATACCTTACCAGCCCAGCCAGAAAGAGGAGGATTCCAAGAGATGGGATTTTAAAAGAGTCTTTAAAACCTCTGGCTTACTCATGTGGGGTGGATCCGGGGGAGCTGAAGGGAAGCCAGGCTCAGAGGCAGCAGGAGAGGATCCACTGCAGGAGGGACACGGCACTGGGCAGCACTCAGCATCCATCCACTGACACCCCTGAGATCCTGCTGGACCAGGATGGGCATGGCCAAGACCTGGGTCCTGCCTGAGCCCCCCAGGCTTGGCCAGAGCTCCCCCAGAGTATCCCCAGGAGAGGGATTAGCCCAGAAAGCTCCGCAGTGACCTGAATTCCCCACCCTTCTGCCCCTTAATAACGAGTCAGGCCTCAGATTCCCGATGTAATTGCGTGAACCGAGAGACTTTCAGCACTTCTCATCCTACACAAATAGTTTCCATTTTGATTCCCAATCTCCCCAAGAAAGTATTTGAAAGTTGTTGTTTTTACTGCAATATGAGTATGAAAAAAAATAGCTCCACTCAGTGAACTTGGAAGTAATGGAATAATAATCCAACAACACAAGCCTTCTTGGAAAACTCTTCTGAGAATACCAGTGCCCTTGGGCATGTCTAGAGCCCTGTTTATTAAAACAATATAGTTTAAGAATTAATGCATTTATAAAGCAGGACTTATTACATAAGAATATTGTGCTTCTTTCATCGTTGCAAAGGATCTGGTAACTAAATTAATGTAACCCATTGGAAAGGTTTTTCTCTTAATCTTATTTGGATTTAGGTAGCTGTTTTTGCAAAAAATATGGAAGAGGGGATAAAAGGAAACCTTTGCACAAATACCTCTGTCAGCCAAACTCTTCATGGGTTCTGCTTCTTCCACTGAAGAATGCAAGAAGAGATCAAAATTAGGGGAAATAAATCACATTTCCAGAAAAATCCGTATTTGTGTTGGAACAGAGAATGTCTGACAGAGCAGGGAGATATTGGAGGACTGGGCAAGTTGGGAAGAACTCAAAGCAAATGAAGGTTCCAATTCTGCAAACAATTATGCCTGTGGTAATTGGGCTGTGTGAGCCAGGCTGGCTCTGCCTTTGCTGGGCACTCACGTGGCTGCAGGACCAGAGCTCTGGTGGCACCAGGGCACGGGGACAGAGCTGCTGCCAGGCTCTCTGGAGAAGGGATGGCCATGGCCAGGACCCTCTGCACATGTCCCTGAACTGCCAAAGGTCTGAGGAGGAGCCTGAGCCCATCTGCCACAACACCCAGGCTCACCCTGCTGCTCTGCCCCTGCCCTGTGTCACGGCGGCTGCTTCCATCCTTCCCAAGGGATCGTTGGGCTGCTCTGCTCTGGATTGGGCTGCTTCTCCTCTTCTTCCAGGAACTTGGTGTGATAAATCAAGGGAGATGATCCAGGCTGCTGACAACACCTGGAATGAGCCACCGGGCTGGCTCATCTCCTGTGTCCCAAGGAGGCTGGGCATGGAGCAGGGATGGGATGGGATGGGATGGGATGGGATGGGATGGGATGGGATGGGATGGGATGGGATGGGATGGGATGGGATGGGATGGGATGGGATGGGATGGGATGGGATGGGATGGGATGGGATGGGATGGGATGGGATGGGATGGGATGGGATGGGATGGGATGGGATGGGATGGGACGGGATGGGATGGGATGGGATGGGATGGATGCTCCCTCTGACAGCCAAAACAATCTCCTTTCCTACGCTGTGTTTCCCCAGTGAGGGGCCCTTTGCCATCTCCAGTTCTCGCACAGTGGGGGCTCTGGGGGGATTATTTTAAAGACCCTTTTGGCTGGGAAAATCTGGATTTCATAAGCCCTTTTCAGTGTGAATGTTTTGCAGTTTTTCACAGTGATATCACTTTAAGGCTTTCCATAGCCGCAGAATTTCTTCCAATTAATGGAAAAAACATTAATGTCCGTTTAGGAAAATAACTTTTCCATTGCTGAAGAAACTCTCTGGTTGTGCCTCAAGCAGCAACAGACTCTGGATGAGCAGGTCCTGGAGAGCCCCAGAGGGCACAACAGAGCCACACAAGGGGCTGGGACAGCCGTGCTGAGTGCAGGGGGCTCTGTGATGTGCCCTGGTCAGGTGCCAGCCATGCTGTACCATCTGTGCCCAGTGTCCTCCCCATCACCTCCTGCCCGAGGGGCTGGGGGCCACCAGGTCTGGCAGAACAAACACTTTGGTTGAGGCACTTTGGTTTCCCTCAGACAACTTGGAGCTGCCCTTTGCCCACGCAGCAGTCATCTGCCAGTAAATGTTCCAGGCTATGGTATGGATGGTGGAGTCTGCCTTCAGCATCTGGGCTCACCCTGGTACCAGATAGGAAAACATCGTGTGTAAACCTCCATGGGAAAGTTTCCAAACAGCAAGGAAAAGCCACATCTTATTCCTTCTGGAAGTTAAACCAGAATTCACATCTGACATCAGTGACATTGAGGAACCTGCATGGCAGCACAGCCTGGCAAGAAACATCCCAAGCTTCTCAAAGGACAGAAACCAGCTTGGAAGTCATTCCTCCAGCTCCTGGGATGTCCCTGGGAAGCACAGACCCTGCCTAGATGCTGCTCTGAATGTTCTGCTGGCAAACCCAGTGCTGCTGCTGGGACCATGGTCAGAGAGAAGGACCTGCCCTTGCTGGAGAGTCTGAAGCAGCAGCAGACACAGCTCTGAGGAATCTGAGGCTGCTGGGAGAACATCATCCTGCTCCTCCCCATTATTCCAAATAAAAGGAATTATGGGTTTTTCAGCCCCTGATAGGTTCAGTCAGTCCCCAGGACAGAGATCAGACGGTGTAAACAGGACACGCTTCAGCAAGGCTGTAAATACAATTTATGGCTGCTGCAGTCTGCAGTGCTCAGAACATGAGACCCTTTCAAAAGCACATGTGCCTTTTTCTTACTTAGAGATTTCACCATTTGGGAACATTTGATCCCCTGTCAGTTTTTGGGATGCCAAAATGTCTATGAGCAATGTTGAAAAGCTGACAAGTGTTTCAGTGACCTGCTTTGCTCCCCTGTGCCGTGTGCTGCTGTTTTCTGCACGCTCAGTTCAGACACACACCCTTCCACAGGGTGTGACCTGCTGTGGCCAGTACTCCCAAATTCGGCTTCTACCTAGGAGTAAAGTCACTTTTTCCACTTGTTTGCAAGTTCTGTCACCCCAAATTGTCCTTTAATACTTCAGGATCAAGCACCTGGGGGAAAATGGGGGGGGAGAAACAGGAGGAAAGAGAACAGCAAGGAACAGTCACACAGGACATTGCTGAAGGCATTCCCATATTCCCCTTTCCTGGGGGTGTCCAGCTGCTCCTCCCAGCCTGTGCTGGGTGCAGTGGGCAGCCCCCAGGTGCCCCAGGCCCCTCAGCCCCAGCTTGTCCAGAAGAGCTGAGGAGGTGGAAACTCCACTCCTTCCAGCTTAGGTTTTCACTTGAAACCCTTGGAGACATTTCTGTTTTGCTTAAGATCAAGTTCCACCTTCTCCCCGTGGTGCAAGAGCTTGGCCAGGGTCTCAGAGGTCTCTGGCACTGGGAGCAGCCTCCAGAGCAAGTGGAACTCTCAGGGAGATGGGAGGAACTGCTCGGTGCTGTTGGCTGTGCTGGGGAGCTAACCCCACTCTCAGACACAGACACAAAACCATCTCCTGCCCCTGTGGCGTGGAGGCACTGAGGGTTCCTGGGGAGAAAACAGGACAGAGACAACCTGGGGAGTGATGGGAGGAAATATCCTGAGAGAAGGGGGGACAGGAGTGGAGATGAGACTGTTCAATTCAGTGACAGCACAGAGAGGGATTTTCTCTCAATAAATTCTTAAAGAGTTTTAAAGACTTAACAGAAATAGCTTTGAACAGTGTCTGAAATGGTTCAGCTCTGGGGTTCCAGACTTTGAGCAGAGTTGTAGGAAATTTTCTAATGGAGAATTTCCATTGGAAATGGCGGTTTCAGGGAGCTGAGGACATTTCACAGGGATGGATTAATTTCAAAGACATTTTAACGTGGATTTTGTTTTGCCACTGCTGATAGTTTTCTTCAGTGTTGATCTTTGCATTTCACCAAATATTTAACAAGTAACAATAATATTTGCTAAGAATATCGAATTTCAGCAAACTTTGAGGCATGACTTTCTCGACTCAAAGCACCATCTTAACAACCATTTTCTGCCCAGGATCCACGCTGCTTTCCAGCTGGTTTTAATCTCTAAATGCAAAGCTTTGCTGTGATTGTTACTTTGAATGATGTCGATTCAGGATGATGAAAGCACTGGGGACAACGTCATTCCTGCTGTTTGGGGATGGTGACATTCCTGCTGTTTGGGGATGGGACCATCCATTCCTGCTGTTTGGGGATGGGACTCTCCATTCCTGCTGTTTGGGGATGGGGCCATTCCTGCTGTTTGGGGATGGTGACATTCCTGCTATTTGGGGATGGTGACATTCCTGCTGTTTGGGGATGGGGCCATTCCTGCTGTTTGGGGATGGGACCATCCATTCCTGTTGTTTGGGGATGGTGACATTCCTGCTGTTTGGGGATAGGGCCATTCCTGTTGTTTGGCCCCAGGGAGCTCCTGCCCTGCGTGGTGTTGGCACAGGCAGCACTGGAGCTGCAGGAGCCCAGTGACAGCAGGAGGACACGACGGTGCCACATGTGTGTTATTATTCTCCTTGGCTGTGCCTCCTGACTCTTCCAGGGGTCCACACACATCCCAAGCCAAGGGAGCACTGTGAGAAGCTGAGGGGAAGCAGAGCAGTGGGAGCCCCATGGCCCCACAAGGCTGTGTCTGTGAGGGTCCCCATTCCCACAGGGATGGCCCCAAAGCATCCCAGGGCTGCTGGAAGGGCTGGCAGTGCAGCAGGAGCACCCAGCAGCCCTTCTCAAGGGTTTATTTCTTGGACTTCTCCCTTGCCAGGGACGGATGAACCAGCATCTTAATTGGTGTGAATATGGGAATTAGGGCTGAAATCAGGGAAAGGGAGCAGTGACTCCAGCAAGCACCTTGCAGGTAAAGGAGTAGGGAGGGCATTTTAGGGAATTTCTACGCAAGGAGAAATCCTGGCTTGCAAACTCATCCAAGGCACCCAGAAGCACCCAGGCTCTGCAGAAGGACGCAAAGGCAGGGAGAAGACCCCGAGTGCTCAGGAAAACTTCCAGAGGCGCAGGCGACCACGGCGTTGAACTCCTGCCGGATTTGTCAGCTGCGCGATAACGGCGGCGATAGGGAGATAACGGCGGCGATAGCGCTGCCATCGGGGCTGATGCTATCGCGCCGAGGCTGAATGGGCTCCGGCAAGCTCGGAGCTTTCCTTTGGAACCTGAAGGAAATAAAGCCCTCGGTACAATAAGCGGATCAGATAAGCCGGGAGAAAAATGGAACTGCATAAAGTAAAAATAACTCATCTCTCCCGTTTTCGCCGCACACAAAAAGCAAAAGCTGATCCCGAAAGATACCTGACGTTCCTGCTCTGGGGATCTTGCTTTCAAGAAAACCGGGGAGATCTGGAGCTGGAGTCAGCACATCGCCCCTTGCCGTCCTTCCAATAGCACTCAGGGAAGCTCTGAAACCCAGGAAAGGCTAGTACTATATTTTATTACATTTTAAAGAGACAAAAATCCTCTGGCTCGAATCCGCTGTGCAAAACAAACACAATTTGAGTTCTCTCTCTGCACGCTGGGGCACTCGCTGAGCACACACAGAGTGACTGTAACATAACGCTTTCCTAAGGGCTCCCAAGCTCCAGCGGGGCCCCAGCCTGACTTGGGGAAGGAATTGGGTTCACATAACCCTCACTTAAAAAATAGACTGGCACATTTTTGCTTTATCAAACTCTATTTGCAAAGGACTAGGGCTAAATGATCTGAAAAGGTTATTTTGAAACAGGGTCACCCTCACTGCCACAGGTCTAATAAAACAAAACTATGGCCAAATTAGAAACATATTTCATCTAATAGGGGAAAATATAATTGGTGAATCTGTCTGGTGTTTGACCTACAGTATTTATGCTAAATGAAAGTTTAAATATATCACAATGCAGCACGAACAAGAAAAGCTGCATTCACTCTCTGTTCTGTGGTTTGATCCCTTCCCCTTAACCCTTAGCTCCACATGAACGCCAACATCAGCATTAGCTTTGGCTGTGCTGCTCAGATGCTGTGAAACAGCAGGGATGGCCTAGGGCTGCAGGAGTGATGAGTGATTCTGGGAAAATACCCGGGAAACAAGAAGGGGGTCCAGAAACTGCTGTGGGGTGTCCCTCTAAAACTGAGGCCCCTCAGCCTGGGGATTCTGACATCCAGCTCTGACACTCTCCATGTGCCAGGTGAGGTTTGAAGCCAGGACCTGATGGATGCTGGACAGGAGGATGAGGGGGATACACTGTGGGGGTCCTGGCTCTGCCATCCTTAGGACACACAGAGCTGTGTGGGCACAGAGTGGGTACCACAAAAACAGGGATTCTGCATCATCAGAGTGAAAATATCCCACCCTGGTCATGAACGTGGCGTGCAGGGCTGGTGCTGAGCTCACGTGCGCTCGCTGATGATGCAGGAGGTGCAATTTGTGGTCAACCAGCTGTTTGTAATTCCCAAAGCCTGGAGAACCCCTCCTCCCACCACCAAATAATTTATGTTCCGCATAAAAGCGAGAGGATCCTTGAGCAGCAGTGATGGATGAAGGAGATTATTAGCAGGGATATCATTTTAAGAGTGTCTGTCTTTTGGTTCCTCGCAGTTACATAACATTTCATAAATTTCCTAACAGATTGGTTCCTGACTGGTTCACCTGACAGCAGCACCTCTGCCAGCCCGCTGGGATCACAGGGTGCCATGCCCTGAGCCCCAGGCTAGGCAGAGCTCCATCCACAGGGATCTGCTTTCCCTGCACCACAACGGTCCTGCTTCCCCAGTCCCCAGCTTGACTCAAGTGCAAATAGCTGGAAGAACCACAAGGGAATGTTCCCATCAGCCTTGCCTACGCAGAGAAAGGATCAGGTGAGGTTTTGGCAACACGGGTGACACAGGCACAGTTTATCCCGGTCTAGACACCAGCTTCAAGCCCCAGCGGTGGCATCAGTGCTGCAGAGTCCCCATCCTTAGCCAGGAGGAGAAGCCAGCCCACCCCCAGCCCCCGCCTGCCCCCACCCCTTGGATCCCCACAGCAAGAGGTTGGACAAACAGCACCAGGCACCTTCCGGGCACAGCTCCCTGCCTTTCCTGCTTGCAGCCCCCTCCTGGAGCCGATTCAGGAGATGGTGTCCCTCCCCCTCAGACACACGGGGGAGGAGCAGGATGGTAGGGACACAGGGAATCTGAGAGGAGCTCTCCTGGCAGGGACATGTGCTGGTCCCTGTGCTCCCCTGCATTCGGCAGAGCCCTGTAGCTCAGCCAGACGCACGCAGCTATGATTCATCCCTCCCAGGAGTTCAGGCTGAAAACAAAAATCTCAAACAAACAATCCTTTCGACTCCAAGTCCCAGTAAATGGCCTCCTTGGGCAGGAGCAGGGATGCACAGCTCTTCCCTCTGGGACACCCGGGGAGCTCAGTGCAGGGGCAGGACCAGGTTCTGCTCTCTAGGCCTTGGCAAGCCAAGCGAGACGCTCTGAAATCCCGAGCAGAGCAGCAGGACTGCAACCACGAGCTGAGAAAATGGACTGGGGAGACAGGAATCTTCTTTCTTTTCCTTTATTCCCCCTCTTTTTTTTTTCCCTTGAAAACCTTCATGTGGAAGAGAAAGGGGCTAATTAAATTCTTTTGCTGAACATATTTAGCGAGTCTTTCAGAGAAGTGATTGCGTTTGGCTGCAGTCCAACAGCCAGGAGATAGGATTGTGCTCAGGAACAGGCAGAGCAGAGCGCTGATTTAGGAGGATCCAGGCAGATCCCAGCTGACAGGGTCTGGCCTGTCTCAGGCACTGTGGGAGGAAGGATGAGGGTGGCCAAGGTGGCTTTCTTGAATTCCTGGTGCGTGAGGTTAAGGCGGATCTCATCTCCGTGACATCCTCCAGGGCAGGATTTACAGCCTGCGCCCGCAGCCCCGACCGCGCTCCTCCCCGGCACTGAGTTATTGTTTAGTCAGCACCAAGCATCCCAAACATCCAAAAATCAGCAGAACTCCTTGTGGCACCAGCTTGAGGCCCTACTCAGCCCTGCACCAACACCAGCTGATGCAGTGGATCCCAGCCTTGCTCATATTCAGCTGCCACCAAAACCACGTCTGACTTTGGCTGCAGGGCCGAGCTGATTTTCAGGCTGATTTCTAGCTGAATTCCAGGCCCTCTCACTGGGTGCCGGCTGTCCCAGGGTTGGGACCCTCCAGGCAGGACTGTGGAAGGATGTGAGCTGCCCTCTGTAAGTGCTCCTGGCTGGGGGCACGGCTCCGAGCATCCCTCCGCAGCCTTGGGGATGCTCCGCAAGCACCGGGGTGCCCCAAACCCTGGGGCCACAGCACCAGCACGGCCAGAGGGGCTTCCCTGCTGTACCACGGGCAAGGAGGAGGCTCAGGGCAGCCCGGCCCTGAAATCCTCCCCATTCCCGTGGCAGGGGTCCCCCCTCGGGCAACCCCTGTCCCAGGCACTGCGGGACATCCTCCCCGTGCAGCAGCTGCCCGGCGGGACCCCGGCCCCTGCGGGGTGGCACATTTACATGGCCTCAGCACATTTCCATCTCTTCACCTATTTCCGGGGCAAATTGCCTGGTTTTATGGCGCCTGACCGGCTCCCTCGGGGACGGCATTAGACGGGCAGGCAGTGAACCACGACAAGAGGTTTTGCTTTTCCCACAAGGTTCCTGTGAGAAAGCCCTCCCTTCTTCCCTCCCTCCCTCTCTCCCTCCTGCTGCCTTCATCTCATCTCCAAGGGCTCTGCCTCAGTCTCTCTGACCCCCGGGTGCTGGGGAGCCCCATGTTGCCCCAGAGCACCAGCCACCCCAAGAGCTGCACCCTGGTGCTCAGCTGCTCTCTTGGCAGGCTTTTCCCTCAGATTTCAGCTCTTTGGTGCCAGAGAAGCCTGGGAATGGCTCTAAAGCCCGAGATGTGCCAGGTGCCAATCCTGTTTCCTTCATCCCAGGGCCCTGAGCAACACCAGCCTCACAGCATCGAGGGCTCTGCCAACACTGGGGTCTGGCAGGTGGCACCACGTTGTCCCCAGCCCTGCTGTGTGACAGGAGGGGCCCACGGGACCCCCAGACAGCCCTGCTTGGGTTAAGCTCTGTCCTGGGGCAGCAGGAGCATTCCCAGGAGAACTGGAGATCCCCTGGGAGCATTGGAGATCCCCTGGGAGCCAGTCCCAGCAGGACAAGTCAGACATGGGTGGTGGCTGATGTCCCCTGCACGGATCCCTTGGAGCTGGGGCTCCCACCACCTCACTCACACGAGGAGCTGGACTGGGAACATCCGAGCAGAGATGGCTTCAGCCCCAGCAGATGTTTCCAATTTGCTGTTAACCCATATTTATTTGGACTGATAATCACAGGCAGCCCTCCAATTGTGCCGGGAGTTTTACAATAAACTCAAGCTCACTCTATCAAAAGCAAATCGATTTACAGTGATATTGGCCCCACCCCAGCATGTCCAGGTCCCTCCAGGATGTGACAGCCCCCAGTGCAGGTCTTGGACCAACTTCTCCAAGAGTCCCAGCAGCACCACAGGCTCCCTCGGCCCCTTCTCCAGCTGAAGCTCCTTTTTAATTGCCTTCTGAGAGGAGCAGTGACACTCTCCACAGGGAGGATTGATTTAGACATGCAGTTTTCTCCACAGACTTCACAAACGGTTGTAACAAGGTCACAGAGAAAAACAATTTTATCCTCTGATTACTGTAACATGATATGAGCTTGGAATTGCATCCACTTGGACTATTTATTTAGGCATTGCTTGTCTGGTCCCTGAAGAAAACTTCTCAGTGTAGGAAGCACGGGCAGACAGGGCAGGGATTGCTCCCAGTGTTTCCCAGTGCTCCCCAGGCAGCTGCAAGGGCAGTTCCAGGGTGCTGGGAGGGAGCTGCTGCAGCTCCAGCACCAGCAGAGCTCAGCACAGTGCAAGTTTCAGCCATTAAAAAAATGAGGTGCATTTCCACTGGATGCTCCCTGGATGAAGAACATCTTCCTGCATCCTTTCTCGTGAGCCCAGAATGGTTTGTTTAGAAAGTGCAGCAGGGGAAGCACACAGATCATCACCTCTTCCTGATCAAGCCAAATCCACACAGAAAAATGAATCCAGCGCTTGCAGGCACCTCACTGTGTGAGAATACTCATCCAGAGTGAAATATAACAAATAATCAGTGAATTGTCAAAATAATGGGAATATAACAAGGTCAGAATACTGAGGCATCCTATCACAATCAGCCCTAATTCCAGCAAAGCCACGTTTAAAGAAGATTGTTTTGTCAAAGGTTTTTTTCATGGCCCAGTGGCTTTGTAGCACAAGGTTGTTTGGATCAAGTAATTTCTGATGAACATTTATTATGGAGAGGAAATGTCACATCCATCCCACGCCGTGAAAGTTCATAAACTTGCTCAGATAATTTAAGAACTTCTCAGCCCATGACCTGTTGCCTCAGGAATTATTTAAATGCAGAGGACAGGCAGAGTGTGAGCTGGGACAGTGGCACTGGCACCCACTGAGGGATGCCAGGACTGGACTGCAGGGAGCCCAGGGATGCCTACCTGGCACAGGTGGCACAGAGTAACCTGGGAACAGTCCAGTCCCACCACCTGGGAATGGACCAGGCACTGGAAAATGTGCACAGCAGGACCCATCCAGCAATGCCAGACCCACCCTGGACACTGATTGCAGCTTCTCCATGATCTCCTTTTTATTTAAAACACAAAAATATCCAAAGCAAAGCACCAGCAAGCGTGCGTTCTCCATTTAACATCTGGGGTGCCCAGGGTGCCAGCAGAGCAGGGTGAGCACCCAGAGATGAGGTGCCAGCCCTCATTCAGGAGTGTCCCAGCACACCCTGCCGTGAGGGTTAACTCTGCTGGCTCGGGGGGTTTTGCTGACTCTCTGCTCTTACATCACGGCTGTGCTATGAGGGCTGGCAGGGCTCCCACTCTGCAGCTCCGGGCTCCAGCCCCTGTCAGTTCTGGCACAGGGCTCGGGAGCCTGGGCCAGGGCAGCAGGGAGGGGGCAGAGGCACCGAGCCCGCCCATCCCTCTGCTGGGGCTGCAGGGGGTTGGGGTCTCACTGGGGGGGTGGAAGGGGGCAAAACTGCTTGTGTGGCTGGACTGAGGGGTGGGGAGGTGGCTCTGTGCAGCACAGCTCGCTGTGGCAGCGTGGCACAGCGTGGCACAGCATGGCATGGCACCGTTTGCTCCCTGGGATGCCCTTGGACAAACCATGAATCCATGGATTTGCACGGGACCAGAGGAGCCTGGGTGCACCCAGCCCCGGCCCCACGCTCCGACAGCGAGGCACCGGCCTCAGGAATGAACTCACAGAGCAAAACCAGGCAGCCTGAGTCAACTACTCCCTAAAATCATCAATTACACCATGACAGCCCAGAAGGAGAGGAGGGGAAGTCGGGGACATACTGCTGAGGGGAGGGGAAGGCCAGAAGGAGAGAGCAGTAGTTAAAGCCCCGCTGTGAATCAGGAGGCACAATGGCATTTCCAGATGCACAGAGCCTTGGGTGGGTGTGTGACAGCTCCAGAGCCCGAGTTTGGAGAGCTGGAGCTAGGCTGGAGCAGTGGAAGAGTGCCATGGGGGAATGGGGGGCAGTGGCTCCAGAAGGCACCTGGGCCCATGGGGCTGGTAGGCAACATTCATATCCTGAAAGGGAAAATAAACACACTGTGGATAAAATTTACAGGTGAGACTCAGCAGGGCTGAGTTGGGATGAGCTGCACATACCCCCAACAGCAAAAGACAGGGAACTTGGAAGAATCAGGGCAATGCAGGATACAAGCAAGAGAAACACAGCTGAGAGAGAGCACAGCTGGAACAGCCAAGACATGAGGGAGTGAGAGGGAGGAAGCAGGAGGATCTGGATGGGAGAGGTAAAAAGGATTTCAGACAGAAAATCTGGGATGAGTCTGCAATGATGGATGGAAAGCAAAGATCGTTTCCAACCCCGCTGTCGTTTCAGTCCGAGCTGGGACCAAGGCAGATCTCACTCAGTTTGATGCTGAGTCCTGCAGAGTCTGCCCATGCTCTGGGCTGTCCCAGGATTGCCACAAGGAGCCCAAAGGGATCCACAGCAGGTCCCTGGAGGGGCTCTGAGCTCACCACTGCCCTGGCACCCCCTGCACAGCCAGGGTACCCCAATACCCT
Source organism: Serinus canaria (assembly GCF_022539315.1). Classification (NCBI taxonomy): domain Eukaryota; kingdom Metazoa; phylum Chordata; class Aves; order Passeriformes; family Fringillidae; genus Serinus; species Serinus canaria. The sequence goes on along the minus strand of NC_066329.1, from coordinate 9,174,327 downwards.
CTATGCCACACTATCCATCCAGCAATGCCAGACCCACCCTGGACACTGATTGCAGCTGCTACATGACCACCTTTTTATTTAAAACACAAAACTATCCACAGAGAACCAGCAAGCAAGCGTGTGTTCTCCATTTAACATCTGGAACATCAATAAAAGATGGACGGAGGACGGGATTTCTTTGGAGAGTAGGAAACAAAGTGCCTTGCCACTAACTTATTTTAGTGTTTCTCTGTAATGTGATTTCCAGTTCCTTTGGTTATCAGGAACCCCCATTGCTTTCCCTCTGAAGAGGTGATTTCAATGCCCAGCACACTGTGGCCCATGTTTGGGATTCTGGGGTAGTTTTTTGATATCCACTAATTTCTCCATGCTGAGGCAAATTTGTCACACGCATGGGTCTGTTTGATTTCATTAAACAGAATATTTAAGCATAAAAATTGTTTAATCGCCTTGTGTCATTATGAGATGAATTTCATTTTGCATACATTTGCATATTTCATCAAAATTAAGGCTGCTAATATGCAAATGAGAGCCAGGTTGCGGCTGAGGTGTTTATTGTAATAGCTGCAGGCTGTTCCACTTGAAAAGCTTCTGGGTGGCACAGTGGAGGGGGTGCAGGCACCCCTCTGAACACCTTTTAGAATCAATTTGCTGGAATTTCTCCCACTAATGTCCCCCAAAACTGCCCAGATCTGGGATGGGCACTCAGGAGCTGGGATGGGCACCCAGGGCCTGCAGTGAGTACTTAGGGTCTGGGTTGAGCACCTGGGCTCCCACCCCACACCTCGTCCCTCCAAGCTGGGAGGTCTCTCCCTGTTCCCTACAGAGCCATGGCAATAAAAACAACCCCAACCTCATCCCTGTGGCAGGAAGATCCCCCCAGAGCCAGGGCTGCCCTCGGGAATGTCCCTGGGGCTGGGACAAGTCCCAGAAATGTCTTTTTCCCTGCAAAACCTGGGGAACGAGGCATCTCCCTTCTCTCATTGAACACAGTGAAGGTCAAGCACCAAGTTCCTTCAGACCCATTTGAGAGGCCCAGACAGACAAATCATGAAAATCAATCCACAGTGGGTAATTAATGCAGCCTTCATTAGCACGCAGCAGCTGAACGATCTGCAGCCAGAGCTCTGTGCTTCCTGGCAGCCCAATAAATCGGGATGGATCCCGCTCTCCCAGCACCAGGAGCTGCCTCACTTTTCTTTCCTGATCAATGCAAGGCCTCCCCAACCCCAGCACCATCAGCACTTTCACTGTTCAGGGTGTGAAGCTCCACAAATTGTGTATGATGTGGCACCAGGCCCTGATATTTAGCTTTTAAAATCTACTCTTTGCTTTTTTTTTGTTAGAGATTTTACACTTTTAACCCATTCCAGAGCCTTGTTTTTGTGAAGAGCTGCCCTGTGCCTTGGGCAGCTGTTGGATTTTGGATGATGCAGGCAAAGCCCTTGATGAGGGATCAACTCCTTCAAATGGATTTTAACAATTGAACCAAAATGGAGTGATGAGCACTGAAGCCATCTACCCATCCATCCCTCCATCCATCCATCCCTCCATCCATCCATCCATCCATCCATCCATCCATCCATCCATCCATCCATCCATCCATCCATCCATCCATCCATCCATCCATCCATCCATCCATCCATCCATCCATCCATCCACCCCTCCATCTCACAACGAGTCCATGCTGCTGACTCAGTCCCCAGTTCACAATGCAGAAGCACAGGTCCTCCATGGACGATGTGAGCAGCCCAAAGGAAAGAGTTAGTGGCAATTTTTAAAGCTTTTGAAATTCACATTTAAAGCACAAGGGGATTTTTCAGCACGTCTTAGAGGAATCAAAAATTATATCATCACTTCTCCAAAGAAAACTCGAGCAGTGTCTTTGCTTTCGTGCTCAGAGATAAGCCCTGCCTGGATATTAAGCAGGGGTATTCCTCAGCTTTTAGGGGGATTTTTGTAAATATTAGCCCTGAATGGCCACAGCACAGCAATTTATAAGGGAAGGTAACCCTGCACTCCCACAGCACAGGAGCAAAGGAATGCAAATCCCAGGGCTACTCCCAACGTGTCTCCTCACACGAGGAAGGCAAATGGGACCACCTTAAGCCTGTCTGGGAGACTGAGGCGCAAAGGTATTTGTTTAAAAAAAAGTGTAGTGATTGCAGAGAAAAGAGAAACCTGAGAGCTCCTTCCCGAGCAGTCAGACAGGGTCACCAAAACCAGACTAAATAGTCTGAGTGAGGGCAAAGCGCGGGGCTGGCTGAAAACTGATCCCGGGATGGAGGAGCAGCCACAGCCGCCGGGGCAGGAGGGCCGGGTGGGAAAGCAGAGCCACCAGAGGGACCCTGGTGTGACAGAGTCACCAGAGAGGGGCTGGGGGTGCCAGAGAGTGGCTAAAGGGTGGTGGCAGAGCCACCAGAGAGGGGCTGGAGGGACTGGACAGTGTCAGGAGGGACTGCAGAGCATCCAAAGTGACCACGGTGTGACAGAGACTGTGAGGAGTGACCAGAGGCAAGGACAAACCCAAATCCCTCCAGTATCGGAGGGAGAGGAGCAGCTCAGAGAGAGTTCAGAACTCATCTTTATTTCAGTTCCTGGAGCCAAACCTAGGAACACCTGGGAACTGGCTGCAGTAGAACCAGACTGAGCCACGCTCTCCTCATGGCTCATGACTTCCCAGGACATTGCTAATAACTGGTGTCATTGTTTTTCCCAGAAGTGTCACCTTACCCTCAGTCCAGAAGGACCTTTCCCAGTGGTCTTGGAGAGCAGCTGCAGAGGAGCTCCCAAGGAGCAGAGACTTCACTCTCTCCCTACAGCTGGGGACCATCCCCACCAACATGCATGCACCAGCATCCACATTTCTTTTTTTTTTGTGTCACAAAAAGGACTAAAATCACATTTATTCCTTGCCCAGAAGCCATTCCCTCACTACAAGAACAACCCCCACAAAATTCACCCAAACCCAGTTCCCCACAGGGCTAAGACCCCCACTCTGGGTCATGCTTCCCCTACCCCAGGTTGCCACCTGTGGGGAGCAGGATTGCAGGAACGAGCCCCCCACAACTGTTCAAGGCCAGCTGTGAGCTCTGTAGTCAATGCTGAGCTGTGGCCAGGCTCTGGGGCTCTTCCTGGGATCCTGGGGGCTCCTGGAGGCTCCCTGCCACACCTTGCCCAGTGCTGGACCATTGCCAGTGTCACCATCTTTTTGCCCTCTGTGTCTTTGTATCTTGCTGCTCATCAGGGTTTGGGGTTTTTCTGTTTGCTTTGGGTTTGGAGTTTGTTGGTTTTTTTTTTTTTTACCAATTCCTTTTGCTCTTCTGAATTTTCTCCACCCTTTTTCTACTCCTTAGTTGGTTTGTTCCCTTTTTAGAGGAGAACTTTGGGAGCTGAAGGGCATCCCCTGAGTGTGCCCAGGGCTGGGGCAAGGGGAGCACACAGGGTTACAGAGCCAGCAGCAGATGACTGAGTAAACACCAGGCGCTGCCAGAGATCAGGCAAGCAAGAAACACACGGTCAATTCTTTTAACTTATGACTGCACTTAATTACTGCCTTTCCTCCCTTCATAAGCTACATATGGGATTAATAATAATGCTGAATCAGATATGGTCTCTTGCAGAATCATGGAATCGTTTGGGTTGGAAAAGACATCTCAGATCATAAAGTCCAACCATTCCCCCAGCGCTGCCAAGGCCACCACTGACCCAATAACCCCAAGTGCCACATCCACATGTCTCTTAAATCCCACCAGAAATGGTGACCCCACACTGCCTGGGGCAGCTGTTCCAGGGCTGGGCAGCCCTTTAGAGTAAGGAGCTACTTGAGGTCATTCCCTCCTTTCATAATGTTTCTTCCAAACCCCCCTGGCTGCACCATCCTGTCAGGAGAGCCACAAGTTCCCTCCTGAGCCTCCTTTTCTCCTGGCTGAGCCCCTCCTGCTCCCTCAGCTGCTCCTCATACAACCCTTCCCCAGCTCTGTGACATTTCACTGAGGTTTCACTGCACTCCATTGTTCACTCCGGGCTTTACCTGAGCCCAGCAGTGGGTGCAGCATTCAGGGACACCTTAGGAACAGGAAAATGTGATTCCAAAAGCCCAAATTATGTGCTAGGCTATGTCTGTTTACCTGTGATGTTTGCCAACTGCTATCTCATTAGCTGTACAGGAAATATAATTGATATTTCTGCAGAGACATGACACTTGTGCCTTTGCTGAAGCGGGAAGGGTTTCTCAGGGCTTCACATCACTCCTGTTTGCTGCTTCCCATAAGTGATACTGCCTCGTTTTGGGAAGGATTCCAAGAAATAAGAGCTTACCAGAGAGGCCTCTTGAAAGTATGGGCAGCTTTATGTCAGCCTGGGAGCTCCCTCAGACACAAATCTTCTGGAGGAAAGAGTGGATTCTCTGCTGTTTGCAAAAGGGCCACAAATGGGAAATAAAATGTTTGTGCAGCTCTTTAATGTGAAAAACATCCATTTTGGAGCAGATTCTGTGTCTAGTCTGGGTGAGACGGAGCAGGCAGCCTGCGAGGGGCTGCTCAGGGAGGTGAGGGCTGTTGTCAAAGATCCCTGCAGCCCGGATCACTAAGTCAGGACATCGAGCCCTGGTGACTGGGACTCCCAGTGCGATGCACATGTGAACATCTGGTCCCAGATGTGCTGTGATGCAGAGTGTGGATGTGATGCAGAGGACTGACCCTCTCCCACTTCTCCCTCTCACTCCGGAGAGAAGCAGTGCAAGGCAATTTAAATTCCTTTGGGGATCACAGCTACTTACTGCTAACCTGAAACCTCCCCCCAGGCACTCTCGCTGCTTCCCTTTTGTCATCAAAAGGCATTTTTGCCACTCGCAGACTTTCTCTTCTCCACACCCAGTGTCTGCCACGCTTCCCTGGGGAGGTGACCCAGAGCTGGAGGTGTCCTCATGGCACAGGGGTGAGGGGGCACCACGGCTGGGTGAGCTCTGCCTCCAGCGAGGACACGTGGGGCTGCACGGCAGGGAGAACACGAGCAGGATTTCTGTCAGCAGAAGGGAGAATGTTCAGGGCAGAGGAGCCACCCCCAGCCAGTTCCAAGCCCAAGCTAAGCAGGTATTTCTGTACCCACCTGCGAGAGCAGCTCTCCCCTCAGGACACGTCACAAACCTGCAGGAGAGAAGAATTTCTGGTTTGGTGGTTTTGTGTTCCTTGTGCATTTCTGCTTTTTATTTTGAGGGAGTATTGGGCTTCCCTAAAAGGAGGGATTCTGTGCAGAGCATTCTGTGTGCTGGGGACGCTTTGACAAATGGCTCTGCTGCCATGGCTTCTCCCTCTTCTCTCCTTCTGCTCATCCAGTGGTTTCTGGTGTTATTTCTTGCCATAAAGCCTCATCACCTCTCTTTTGAGACTTGCATGGAGTTCATACATAACAAGGCTTTTTTTTTTCCCTGGGATGAAATCTCCTGAAATCTGATCCATGAACACATCTAAACAGGCACACTAACAGGAAACTCGGAGATATGGAAATGTAAATGAGTCCCCAATCAATAAAGGTAATTATAGCGAGAGATAGACTGACATACAGTATCTTGAGGCTTTTTTTCCTTGTCTTCCAAGGGGCTCCCCAGAGGCTCCACAGACACTGGTGAACGTGTTTCCAAGGCTTACTATGGCTGGGGAGGATTGTTCCCTGGTACAGGCACAGGAATGCTGCTGCCAAGCCCACAACGTGCCCACTGCCACTGGAGCCAAACCTCTCCAGCAGGTTGGGGGCAAGGAATCTGAGTGCAGTCATTGCTGAGGGGTTTTCATTTCTGTAGTTCAATTTCTCTTTGACATCCTTTTTTTTTTTTTTTTTGGCTGTAATTATAGGCAGTGAGATGAAGAGATCAGCATTATTTAACTTGTGTTTTACCTTTTAAAAGTTGTCACTAATTTCGCCCAATTAGCTGTGGGTTTTTTAGCAGTTCTAAATACAAACTCCTGCCAAGTTTTGCAGAACCCAGAAGGAGGAAGAGGTTGGTCCCCTCCCGAGTCATTGTCAGTCAGTGACCACCTGGCCTGCCTGTTTCCTTAAGGGCTGATGGGACAGGTCACCGGGATTTTCTGCTGTGGCCACTTGGTCACAACTGGCCCTGGGGGCAGGGAAGTGGAGGAAGTGCAGAAAAGCTTGAAATGGGAACAGTGGAGAGGAATCAATTAAACACACAGCAGATTTGTTTGAGTCAAGAGCTCTCTGAGCTGGGTCACCACATCCCTCCAGCCCGTTTTCTGTGCCTGAAGAGGCTGACAGCACTCAAGGGTCAGTGAGGAACCCCCACACTCCAGTCCTGTCTGAGCACAGCCCAGATGTGGCTCTTCTGCTGGGTTTTGATGAATTTGCTCCCAAGTCTGGCTGTGCTTCAAGAGCTTTGTCCCTTGTGCACAAACCTCCCTTCCTGCCTAGCGCTCATCTGGATCATCTTTACTGGAGAGGAGAGCTTCTAAACTTCCTCAACAAAGTTCTTTGAGTTTGAGCTAGGGAAACAGTTCCTAGTGCAAGCTCCAAGAAAGACCTTTAAAATTTTCCTGCTGGAACCTCTGTCCCTCGCATGAGGCATGATGGACGCCTACGAGGTCATCTCCCCATCTGCTTTCAGCTCCTGCAGAAGACACGTCTGACAACTTTGACGCAACCCCAAACCCAAGGCATCTCTTCCTCCACGGCAGGATTTTAAATATCTCTATCTGCACTTGGAGAGGAGCAAAGCTGTGGAGATGGCGGCTCAGGTCATGCCATTACGGGTGGGGAAGGTCACACCATCTGACACACGTCAGATGAAAAGCTCGAGTAAGAATATTCAGCCAACTGCTCAGAGCAGTTTTTCATCTTTCTGTGGAGGGAGCCGAGCTCTTCCAGCAGAGCAGCTCCGTGCAGTGAGTGAGCCCATTCCTTCCCGCTTGTGGGGCAGGAAATGTTTCCTGCAGCACCAGCCTAACCAGGCACCTCTCACAAAAGTGGCACACGGGAAATGCCAGACTTTCTCCTTTTCTTCCTTCTCACAATCGTGTTTAACAGAGTATTTTAAGCCGATACGGCTTTTACCCATCCTCCTTCGCTTTGTGTTCTCCCTGGGATGGGAGGGGGCTCTTGAAGCCGCTCCGGAGCGGGACAGACCTTGCTGTAAGGGACCAGGCTCGGTGTTGCTCGGGGTCAGCCGGGTGTCCCGACAGCGGCAGTTAGCACTCTGGGGGTGCGGGCTGAGCCCGGCAGGGTCCCCGCCCCGATGTGCCCGTGCCACGCCGATAGCAGCCGATAGCCCGGAGCGCTCCCAGCACCGCCACCAGGCTCGCACTATTTGCCGCTCCGAAGTACAGATGGCTCTGGGGTGGCTTTTCTTGGCACCTCCCTGCAGAGCCTGGAGAGGGCATCTGCTGAAAACAACTGCTTTGGGATGGCGGCGGCCCGGCCCGCTCCCTCCCGGCGCTCCCATCTGGATGCCGCTGACCCCGCGGCCGCGGGCGCTGGGTTAAACGCGGGAGCTGCGGCTCCGCACCTCCGACAGCTCCAGGCAACGAATGGATTTCATGCGCAGCCCTCCTGTACCTCTCCTTGATGTTCTGAGGCAATGAGAAAGAAGTGTTAAATTTGTTCTTGGCTACTTTTCCTTGCAACTCCCAAAGGCACCGGTTACAAACTGAATCAGTTATCAGCTAGTTAGGCTGGCAGTTCCCGAAGGTACCGCATGAATACTGATAGGGACCCATGCATTATTCAGTGCGAAGAGCAGAGGAAAATGAGCAACACGTCCAAAACAAGAACAGCAGTGGCAGTAAGGGAATAATTAGCGAGCTGTCACTTGTCCCTGTCAGTATTCCCTCCCTTAACACATAAGGGAAAATAATAAAAAAGGGTAAGATCATCTTGCAAGCTCTGCTCTTAAATATGCAGCTGGTAGGTTAAAATACAATGATAAAGGGGAGAGGATAGAGAGCTCTGATACAGTTTTCAAAAGATATGGCCTCCATTTCCATGGAGACTGGGTTTTTTTTTTTTCATTTTTTTAATCCCACAGGCACTGGGTTATACAATAAGTCCCTGCCTTAAATACCAGCCCATGTGCAACAGCATGAAAGGGACGTGGCTCTAACACGGGAGTTTATCCCAAGGAAAATATTTAGGATTTTTTTTTTTACTTCCCTTTGTACAAAACACTACTGAAGTCGATGTATTTTAGAGAAACCAGGTTGACTGAAATTGGCTTTGCTGAAAGAGTCTGCGGCTCCGATGTAGAGCGTGAGAGCGGGGGAATCCTGCAGCCGGGGTGGTGTTCCCCCATCCCAGCCCCTTCCCCTCTCCGGAGGGGCTGGGGGCACCAAAACCGCAGACTGGACAGCTCAAACCGAGTCAGTCTGGAGTAAAATTTTAACTAATTAAGCAGTTGGTGGGCTGATGAGAACAAAGTCACTCTGCTGCTATCTCCAAACAGCCTCCAAAGCTGCTCGGGAGGACGCGGACGCGGCGCCGGTGCCCACGGGTGCGAGTGCCCGCTGTCAGCAGCGCTCTGCCCACGAAGCCGGGGAAGGGTGCCACACATCCTGCGGGATCCGGGTCCTGCTGGGACCCCTCAGGCTCTCGTTAGGACAGCAGCGGGTCCATCTGCCTCCACCACAGCCCCTCCGTGTCCGCCCGCAGCAGCCCTCGGAGAGCTCCGCTCTGCCGGGCTCGTTCCGAGCAGGGAAGGGATTTGTGCGACGCGCAGAGTGGCTGTATTCACAGCAATGCTAGCGCTGACTTCCCTAAAATATCCTGACATGGATCCCTCCAAACAATCTGCTACATCACGGCGAAGCTACAGCCGAGCGGAACAGGGGAGCTGGCGCGTCTCTGAGCGTGTGGCCCACCGTGGCTCCAAAAATGTCGGGATTCGCCTGCAGATTTCAACCTTCTCTCACAGGGAATGGCCACGGAGATCATCCCCAGCGACTGCGGTGTTTAGCAAAGCCATTAGTAAGCCCGGCTTATTTCGGAGCTCTGCAACACTTACGTCACTGAGGACCCACTTCCCCTGTTCCCTGCCCTGATTTCTTAAAAGGAAATTCTGGAGAGCCCGCGGCAGCAGCGGGTCCTGCAGGGAGCGGGATGGAGGCACAGCTCCTGGCCAGAGATGCGCGGTCGGTGTGCAGCAGAAGAAACCAGGGACCTGCCTCTGACAGCGGCGTTAACTCAAAACAACGAGAAAGAAAACAAGGAAAGGCTGGGAAAGCTTCTCAGAAGTGCCTGCAAATGGCGCCTGTCCAGCTCCCCAAAAGTCTGGAGAGGTTCTTCAGCAACGCTCTTCCCACACTGGGAGATGTCTCCTTCCAAGTCCCTTTTTCCCCCTAAAATACATTTCATTGTTTTTCCCTGCTCCTGCCTGGCAGCCCGTGGGATAACAGCTCTCTGTATATAGTCTCACACTATAAAAATGCACACACAAAGTGAAGCATTTTCATGTCAGGTTTTCCTAATCCCTTTCTAGCTCCTGACTAATCCTGCCCAGCCCAGCCCCTGCCGTGCCACAGCTCCCTCTGAGATTGTGCCACAGATTTGCGCAGATGACTCTGCTTGATTGGCACTCGATGGCATAGACGGTCCCCTATTGAACCCTGCTTCCAGCACAAATCCATGGGAAGGTTTTTGCTCATCAAAACGTCTTTCTGGCTGTCCTTAAGCCACTGCCGAGGTGGCCATTTTCCTTATCCATCACATGCGCTCTGCGCCGTTCCAGGTCTTTGATGAATGATTCTCTGGATAATGTATTTCATCCCACCAAGCCCGTGTATGTACTGGGGAAAGAAAACTGGAGAGATTTCACATCAACTAAACAAGCATCTTTGGTGTCAAGTGTCTGTGTTTTTGCATAAGCACCCACCAGTTCTTCTCGGTCTCCCTCTGAATGAGATCCCCGCACGGATGAATATTCATGAGAATTAAATGGGAGAGCTGTGATTTTCAGCAAAGGAAACTTTCCTGCTGGAGGAGGAGTGTACTTTTTGCTGATGCTTCTCTGGCATGTGCTCAGCCCCAGGTGACACCTTCCACGCTCCGGGGACAGGGTTAGGGAAGCCACTGGCTGCTGGCACAGAGCCTGGCTCCGAGCCACAGTCCCTCCCATCCCAGTGCTCCCCGACAAGGCAAAAGGTGCAGAGCTGTGCTGGCCCTGCCCTCCGTGGAGCCCTGTGACCTGAAACCAACCCAAATTCGGACAAGTTATTTTTAACGTGTGGTTGCAGGACAGCCCCTGGGCGCCAAAACCCACATTCTAACGGTGAGAGTTTTCTGCCTTGCTCTCGGTTGGATTTGGATGCTCAGCCCATTCCAGTCGATGCCATCAGTTTTCCCTCCCGCATCTCCCTGTGGCTGGAGCTGCACAGACGGCGGGGCCCGCGCTGCTGGCGGTGTCGTTACTGCTGTCACACACCCGTCACTGACAGGCGCTGGGAGCACCGGGAGCCTGATGTTCCACCACTCCTTGCCCAGCTCTCCACATCTCCACTCGGAATTGCAGGACCTTTGTTTTCCAGCTGCGGCTGCGGCTGCGGTTGTGGTTTGATTGCAGGAGGATGCGCGATTTAGCCGGTGGAGAGTGAATAATTTGGCACGGAGCATTCCTTGTTATTCCGTCGAGCAGTCTGTGTGTCAATCGATGGGGTAACAATTATGATCAATGTCAACAGGAAAAAACAAACCCCCACCATTAAGCAAGCACAAATGTGCTCAGGCACAAAGCGGCCTCCCTGCTGCCTTGCTGTGGCTGCCACAGCCGGTTCCCTGCCTGGGGGGAGTGCCCAGTGCCCGCAGGGGAGGGATGGGGCACCATCACAGACCCGGCTCCTCTTTTGCCAGGCCTTTCCTAGCGCTTCGGAATCGAATTGCTGAGATTTGGAGTTTGATTTGCAGGATTTGGAGTCAGCCAATTCACGCTGAGTGTGCTCCCGGGCAGAGTCTGGGTGGGCTCCAGGGCTGGGGGCATCGGGCACCAGCTCATCCTACAGCAGCACCGGAGCAGGCAGTCCACAGCTGTGCCAAAGCCTCTGTGACCCCTCCAAAGAACTGAGCTGTGACCTGCTCTGCCTCTTTTACACTTGAGCTCCAGTGCCTGAGGCAGGGCCAGTGTGTCAACAGGCTGGGAAACCTGTGGGGTGCACGGTCCTGGCAGGAGAAAGGCACCAGAAGGGCTGCTGAGCCCAGGCTGGTACTGGTGTCTGCCTTTTGAATGTCAGCTCATAACCTCTCTGCAGGTGCCTGCAGTGACCAGATCCTTTCCCAGCTTCTCCAAGATGTCCTGGTGACCACGGCAGTGCTGGCAGAGCCAGTCCTTCAGCCACAGGGATGGGAGGGCTGTGGCACAGTGCCCAGCCAGGCTGGCATTCCCGACAGGAGCGTGCCTGGCATGGGCTGGCAGCACCTCCTGTCATTAATGCAGCTCAGCCACACCTGAGGTGCCACTCGGGCGAGATGCAAGAGCATTCCAGAGGAATGCTTGATGCCCTGTGTCACTCACTGCCAGGGATAACGCTCCTCGCTGCTGTCACACCGCGCGTGTAGGATGTTGAATTAAACAGTGGGTCTTTTGATGCTGCTGAAGGAACTGTTGCATTAATTATCCATAGAATTTGCACATGCAGCTTGCAGAGTGGAAAAGGCACATTTCCCCCAGACTGATGCACATCTGAATCTCAGCCTCCTCCCTCTGAATCGCCCCTCGCTTCGCTGGGCCCTTCCGAAGGCGCTCTCGGATTGTTTATTGATGATCCCAACCTTGGAAGGGTGAAGTCTTTGCCAGGGGTTATTTTTACTACCCCGTTAGTTAAGGCTGAGAGTATTATTTTACATGCCAATGAATAATTTACCTGCCATTATAAAACTTACTCAGTAACAATCCTCAGCACGGGCTGGCGTTACCTGCGTGGCTCATGGATGGAACATGCTGGATGCAGGAGCCCAGGTGTGCAGCAGGTACCCTGGAAAGCTGCCATGGAAGAAAGGTCCTAAATGGCTGCATAAAATAAAATGTCCCCAGCACTGGTTTTTCCACGAGCTGTGGCTGCATCTCCAAATTTATAGCTCAGAAAAAAAGAATAATTGCGAGACCACATTTTTCACTTGTGCTTTTCCTGAGATCTCTATTTTCCCCTTGGATTCTCCACACCTCCTGATTATTTATAGCATACCAGAACTCCAGCCTTATAAAATACCATGCATGACTTCTCCTTGCACTCAGTGCTCGGGGAGACCAGGCACTATTGGTAAAAGATTTAACTCATTAATAGAGAGAAGGTGGAACAAAGCTCTGTAATTCAGTATTGCCTTCCCCAGCCTGATGGTGTTTATTTAGAAAGCAGCAAAGACACAGGCATGTGGGGCTATAAATCAGCAGAAAATCAATGCTAACATGTAAATAAATTGCAAATCAGCTGAGAAATTGGTTTCATTTTGAGACGATAAAGCATATTTCTCCTGTACTTATTTTATAAGGTGCCCCTTAAGAATTGTAATATTTCTGTGTGGTAATGATAAACATTAGTGAGTTGCTTTAGAAATGAAAAAATGGCAACCCTGTGGGGATTTGAAAAACATATGCACTTCAAATTTGAAAATCCAATTTAACTGTCCATTATATGGAGAATAAAAAAAGGTAAGGATAGGATAATTTTGCAGTTACACAGCATTTGACTAAATCTGATTCAGGGATGACAGCTACACTTTAAAAGCTACATGTCTGAATGTAAGGAGACAGCAAATCATTTATTTATGATTGTAATCTAGCTCCTGTCTAACAAGTTAACAACTGTGCAGTGCTCCCTGAGTGGAGGCAGCCTGTGTAGGCTTGTCAGTTAGCACTTTTAAAAACACTTTTCATAGAATTTTGGTTTAAAAAAAAAATAAAATAAAATAAAAGAGACAAAAGAGAGTCCCTGTCAGATTTACCAAAACAAGCAGATGTTAAAATTGCAAAAGTTTGAAGAAACAAACCCTGCTCCTAATTCAATGCAAAGCACCTTGTGCAGAGGGTACACGACAGCCAGAGAGGCCAGTGCAGGGGTCTGGTGGTTTGTGCATCCTGAGCATGGCAACAACCTTGTGTTTTGTTGGAAGTGTCACATTCTTGACACCAAAGGCTTGGCTCCTGCATCCTGTCTGTGGCATTTTGCAGTTTCTGGTGCCCATAACTCTCTCTGCCCCTGTTCCCACATGCCTTGCCCTGGTTCCAGCTGTGCCTCAGAGCAGGCACAGCTGCCCAAGCACAGCAAGCTCAAATTGTGGCTGTAGCTGTTTGAGGTGAGGTGTTGATGTCAGAGTTTTAAGGCAACCAAATCACCTGAATGGTTATGAAGAGCTGAGAACCAGCAGTATTTGCCCAGCAGCTCGAGTGGGATATAACTAATCTAACTCTAATATTATATATTCTTTCATTTTAAATGAAAGGGAACATAATGCTAATCCAGTTCCACTCCCTGCCATGGGCAGGGACAGCTTCCCTTAGACCAAATTGCTCCAAGCCCCATCCAACCTGGCCTTGAACACTTCCATGGATGGGGCCTCCTCTTGGTATGAAAATTCTGGAAAGTGATTAATGCAATCAGTTTTTATGAGGAGGGAGAGGGAATGGATGGTGGAGCTGCTGTGCATGGCCACCAGCTGGAGAACTGGGACTAACAGGGGATAAGCAGTGTGGTGTTGGAAGGCTGGGCAGGGGCAGATGAAATTCAAGGCATACAAATGTAAAATCTTGAGCTCTGGGAAGGTTGTAGAAATGGAAATCTCATCTTCATGAGCATGAGGATTTTGTACTGAGGGCCAGCACCCAGGAGTGAAAATTGAAGGCTACAACAAATAACTCTGTGGAAACACTAGTTCTACATCCAGTAGTTTCCAACCAAGTATTGGGAATGCTTAGGAGGAAAGTAGGGATTGAAGAAAGAGCACTGTGGTGTTACTGACAATTGTGTGGCAGCCCTACCCTGAACCCTGCATTGTTCTGTTCCCAATCCATGACACAAAACCAGCAATAGATGTGAGAAAGGTCCAGAGAGAGGCCCAGGGATGAGTGAGGATAAAGTCAGGATTCCCTGGGGTGAGGCTTTTCAGCCTGGGAAGGGACACAACAGAAGTCTGTAAACTCAGGACAGGGAACAAGGATTAGCTGCTGCTTCCAGGGCTCTGAGGGGACTGGCAGAGGTTGAACCCAGCAGGAAGGAGGCTGCTCTCAGATCCTTCACCAAGACTGCGCAAAGTAAAATTTACATGGGTTCAAGAAGTTACCGGACAAATTAATGTCAGAAAAATCCATCATACATCCATACACAGACATTATTTCTGGCTCTGAAGGATCTTGAGCCATAAATTGCTGGAGGTTAATAGAGTGCTTGATGAAGTATCATTGTTCTCCTGCTCTGTGCTTGTGCTCTCCAGTGGGTGTTCGCCTGGGATGAGCCACTATGGCTATTTTTATGCTCTTAACATGTTCTTTTACCAGTTGGAGCAGGATCTAATGCTCAACATAAATCAAACCTTCTGGTTTGATGTGTCTTCCCTGGGCCTCCTTGGAGCCTGTGGTTTCAGAGGGGTTTAGGCTGTACCTGTTGCACTCAAACACCAGCACATCCCCAGAGGTGCCACTGTCCTGCTGCCCCGGGCTGTCCCTGCCCCGAGGGGTGACAGCAGCACTTCCAGCCACTGTGTCACCTCGTCAAGAGCACTGGCAGGCTGTAGCCTTCCCCTAGACCGGGAGAAGTCCTGCGGTGCTCCGGGTCCTGCAGAGCTGTCCCGGAGGTGCGGGGGGGGGGGTGTGGGAGGTATCCCAGAGATGTTCAGGAGGTGTGGAAGATGCGGAGGGGCTGCGGGGGCTGTCCCGCAGGTGCGAGAGGTCAGGGAAGGTACGGGAGAGCTGCGGGAGCGGTGCAGGGGGGGCTGGAGGGGGCGGGCAGCAGCAGGAGCCGGTTTGTTTATTGTGCGTGAGAATCACAAGCGACTAAAGCGAAGGGAGAAAGTTTGAGCTGGTGGTTGTCAGATAGTATCACCCTCACACCCGCCGGGAATGCTAATGAGTGTCAGCAAACACAGGGAGTCTCTGCCTGTTTATTTACCCGGGACTGGGTCAGTGGCTGAAAATACACAGTTTTGCTTTTGCAGATAAAATAATTATTTTCTGCTAGAAAAGACCCGGTTTGTAATTCAGGATTTTCCCGGTTTTGATGTAGGGGGAGAAATGGAACTGTGGAGCCTCTGTGATTCAGGGGAAGCTCGGCTGCTTTTAAATGGTATTCTGCAGATAAGAAGACACTTAAAATACACTTTGGAAATAGCCATCAGCAGGGTGTTTTGGGAAAACCGGCAGTGGAAGAGTCAGGGCTGTTCACTCTTGCTGGCCACCCTCTGAACTGATTCTTCTCCTATTAGAAATGAATGCCAGGAGTGTTCTTTAAATTAGATTAAAAGTAGAAGTGGTTTAGATCGTGTAGGAGTGTGCCCCACTCTTTTCTCTTTAAGGGTGAGAGAAGGAAATTTCAGATATCCTCTTTTAATTAGGATTGCTGAGGTTTGGGGTAACCGCAGCTCCCCCATCCCCCCGTGTCTTCACGCTTTCAGTGTTTCAGAAAAGAACAAAAAAAAAAAAAAAAGTGTGATTACCGTGTTTTTGTACACAAACCATTGGTTGCCGTCGTGTCACCGTGTGGAGGGGACATGTCCCCGTCGGTGATCACACAGCGGAGAGGCTGGAGATGTCCCCGTGGCTGAGTGACAGCCCGGCTCCGGGAACAGCCCCTCCGGCAGCCGCGGGCTGGGCCAGGCTGGGCTCGGCAGCAGAGCCAGGAGGCCGTGGAGAACGGCACTGTTCGAGCAGGCAGCAATCTGTGGGGTCTCCAGAAACCTTATCATCCATGCGAGTCAACAACTGTGCTAAATTGAAATTGTAGAGTTGATTAAACGACGTATTTAAGGCCCCATAAAAGAAAGCAAAGCCAGGCAGGGAGGGAGCGGCGTGCGGGGGGCGGCGGGTGGGGAGGGTTTATCTCACCGCGAGCAGCAGGCTCAGCCACTGATCTAATCAAATTATTCAGCATTAAAAAACTGCCAAGGCATTCCAGTGCTGCAGCTTCCAGAGGCCCAGCTGGGATCAAATGCTAATCAACATCTCCACGATATTTATTCCCACTGTCAGTCTGGTACGTGTTTGTTTTCCGAGCGCTGCATACTAAACTGAAAGATCAAGATGAATCGGTGGAGATGGGAGATGATGAGCAGCCAGGCTAAACACTGGGAAAAACACCGGCTACTGGGAAATAGGGACAGAGGGAGATGGTTGGTGGGAGATGGTTGGTGGGAGATGGTTGGAGGGAGATGCGGAGCAGCTCTGCTGGCAGCGGGGACAGCGACTCAGCCGCTCCCGGCCCAGCGGGGACGCACCCACTGCTGGCGGGAGCACCGTGCTGCTACCGCGGCCTCACAGCCCTCACACCCGGCTGCTGCTGCTCCACCAGAGCCCCTTCTGTCGCGACAGCACCAGCGACTGCTCCTGCAGCACGTGCGGAGGGGACAGCGCCCAGCGATGCGGGACGGCCACACTGCGCCCTGGCCCTGGGGACCCTCGAAGGCCGCCTGCCGACCAGCAAGGTCCTCCTTAAGCACTAGCCACCGGAGCGCTGGGAGACTAATTAATTTCCTTTTTGTTTTTCAGAGTTTCATTTTTAAATTACAGTCTTCCCTCCTCTCTAATAAATACTCAACAATTAAAGCTTTTTTTTCCCTGACATGCGATTCCAACATCTCAGTGTCCCACCCTCCTGTCACCTTCCCTGCCATAAACAGATTCGTAAAAACTGCTTTTGACGCCCCAGCTGCCATTAGCCACTTAAAATCCCATAATTATCATCCTATCATGGGCCTGTTAACGAGCAGTAAAAATAAGGCCATTGAATATGGTAATTTATTCGTAAATTAGCCTAATGAGAATAGGTTTCAGACACTGTTTACTTTCTAGCTGCCTGTTTCGGTGCGGTGCAGGCAGCCTGCGCGGGGCTGCGGAGCCGGGTGGCAGCGCGGGAGCCTCAGCCTGGGTGGCAGACGCAGCTCCCGCGCTGGCGGGCACAGCCCTGCTCCCCTGCCAGCCCTGCTCCCACGCTGGCCACCCTGCACAGCACCGTGTCCCCACCGCCGATGTCCCCAGAGCTGTCCCCTGGGGCCTGTCACAGAGCAGGTTTCTGCCGACCGCCACAACCTGCGCCTGCATTGCAAGACTTGGGGGAAAACTCCAGGATAAATGTGGATAAATGCAATAGAACGGCCCAGTGATATCACCCTGCAAAGAAAAGGAGCAGGAGCTGGGCAGGATGGTGGGAGGAGATGGGAATAGGCTATTGTCTTCTTCCTCCTCCTCCTCCTCCTCCTCCTCCTCCTCCTCCTCAGCCTCCCTGTGGCTCATTAAGAAGGACTGGATGTGTTGTTAGCAGTTCCCACAGAGCTGTTCAAACAGTGGGATCCCACTTTTGGGTTTTTCTCAGGGAAGGTGCCATCACCTTTGCACACACATTAAAGATGAAACCTCTTTGGTGGCCAACCATCACAGCCACCGTCTGCTCCTCCAGATCCAAATGAAAGAAGGAAGAAGAGCCCCAAAGTGACTCTGCTTTGAATTCAGCACTGACAGGTCTGAGCACTCCAGCACCTGGGCGGCTTATTTTTTCCAAGCTCTGTCTTTGCAAACAGTTATT
This sequence comes from Serinus canaria, assembly GCF_022539315.1. Lineage (NCBI taxonomy): Eukaryota > Metazoa > Chordata > Aves > Passeriformes > Fringillidae > Serinus > Serinus canaria. Next base: position 9,156,610 of record NC_066329.1, on the reverse strand, counting down.
CTCAGGCAGTGGAGTGGTAATAAACCCCTGAGTGAATGAGGATGAGAGGTCCTTTCAGGGAAGAGGTGAAGAGCTCTTGACTATGAGCCTTTCACCCTCTAGAGTATTTTCATTCCTAGGCTGGCTAAAAGCCAGGAAATAAATCTGCACGGCCGGAGCATCTTGGCTGCATCTCTGAGGAGCTGGAGCTGGCAGCACCTTGGGCACTGGCACCCAGCCCTCCCCCTGTGCCCCCCAGGGAGGCTCAGGGCAGCCCCTCTGCAGGTCTCTCCCACTCAGGGAGGCACAGGCTGTGCTGGGGAGCAGCCTGGTGCAGTAGGGAGCACTGCAGGGGAAGGCTCAGGTGTGCACATACAGCCACCGGCCTGGGGGACAGTGAAATGGTGGTGCTGAGGGGACCTGAACACCAAGGACACTTTACAGGACCTGCATCCCCAGGTGCAGTGCTTTCTTCCCAAAAGAGTCCATTCTTGGCCCAAAACAAGGACACTCAGAGGCCAGCTGCATGTGTGGTGACTCTGATGGGAAGCTCAGAGCTGGAGGGATCCCTGGGGACCAGACACCCCCCCCATCGCCAGCCCCAGCTCCCACATGCTGGTGGGGACAGTAAAAATCACATGGTCCAACAACAGGGGCCTGATGTCACAGCAAAAGCCCAGAATTCTTCATTCTATGGAGAGTTCTGACTGGTTTCCAGTGACCAATTGCTGCAGGAGGATGAGGTGATAACAAAGTCTCTCTTGTGGTCCTGGCTGCCCCTGATGACTCCTCTTGCCAGGCAGGAGCTCCCCTAACCACCCTCCATGGTGGCTGCACTCCTGCCTTTCCATTTCCCTGATTTAATTACAGCTCGTTTCTTTACTAATTATAATGCTCAAATCAGAGCAGAGCTTAAGGCCACTGTTAGAAGGGAGCCTGGTGGCTGTCTCCTTTTTGCTAAGATGGGCCCATTATCATTTCCCTTCCTTCTGATGGAGATTATAAACACTTTGTGTCAAACCACTTCCCAGCAGTTCTCACAGTGTGAAAACGATTGAGGTCAGGGGATGCACACAACCTACCCATCAACTCAAGTATATTCCTCAAACCCTGACATGCAGCGAGCTGCAGGGAGGTCACCTCTGTGAGAAACAAACCTTGCAGCAGCCCAGCCAGTCCCAAATTGCAGTGTTGGGAAATAATCATGTGGAACACGCCGAAAATCGCTCCCCAGGTAATAAACAGTTAACAACAGAAGCCACCTGCACCCAGCACCCACAGGAGCAGGATCACAGGAAAGAAGTTAACCTGTCAGTGGGTTGTAATGAAGGGGGCAGGTCCCACAACTGGGCAGGAGGTACTTCCTAGAGTTTGACATTTGGGAGAGCAAGGCTGGAAGAGTGGTAAGGACAAAAGGGCACAGCAGGAGGAGCAGCAGGTGTCTGCTGGGCTGGACAACCCTTGAGGGTTCTCCCTGTCCCCTCATCCTCCTTGTGCATCCTCTGCTTTGCCATTTGTGTTTCAACAGATCAAGTATGAGATGCTCTTTTTGTGATTCCCTACAGTTCCTACATCTTCTCTCTGAGCACATACGGCTGTATTGGGATGGGGCAGCAGCTTGGGGCTGTGGGCTGTGCAGTTCACCAGGGACAGACAGAAAAATCAGCTTTAGCTGTGGATATTACAGTGGACTTATTCAGGCACCTTCCAAACCCCTGAGGGGGCTGTGTGGTTTTAGAATCCATCCAGCAAAAGGAGAGCAGCTCAGGAGAGCCCTGGGTTCAGCCATGGCTGGAGTGATGGGTGGTGAGCTCCCAGCTGCTCCCCAGAAAGCCACCCCAGCCCATTCCCTCCCTGCTCTGACACTGCTGGGGGCATGGAATGGGGAGGGGTCTCCATAGGGAAATGGGGAATCTCCATGAGGAAGGTGGGGGCTCCACACGAGGAGGGTGGGGGCTCTGCTCCCTGCCTCCCGGTGCTTTGTGGCGCCGATGTCCCCGGGGAGGAGCGGTGGCTGCGCAGCTCGGCGCCTGGCGGGGCTCCAGCCCAAATGAATGCAG